>NW_026112026.1:0-120000 GCF_024679095.1 Eriocheir sinensis | reverse complement strand
CCTCTTCCTTCCTTCCTTTTCTCCTCTTTCTTCCTCTCCTCCTCCTCTTCCTTCCTTTCTTTTCTCCTCTTTCTTCCTCTCCTCCTCCTCTTCCTTCCTTCCTTTTCTCCTCTTTCTTCCTCTCCTCCTCCTCTTCTTTCCTTCCTTTTCTCCTCTTTCTTCCTCTCCTCCTCCTCTTCCTTCCTTCCTTTTCTCCTCTTTCTTCCTCTCCTCCTCCTCTTCCTTCCTTCCTTTTCTCCTCTTTCTTCCTCTCCTCCTCCTCTTCCTTCCTTCCTTTTCTCCTCTTCCTTCCTCTCCTCCTCCTCTTCCTTCCTTCCTTTTCTCCTCCTCCTCCTTCCTCTCCTCCTCCTCTTCCTTCCTTCCTTTTCTCCTCTTCCTTCCTCTCCTCCTCCTCTTCATTCCTTCCTTTTCTCCTCCTCTTCCTCCCTTCCTTTTCTCCTCTTCCTTCCTCTCCTCCTCCTCTTCATTCCTTCCTTTTCTCCTCTTCCTTCCTTCCTCTCCTCCTCCTCTTCCTTCCTTCCTTTTCTCCTCTTCCTTCATCTACTACTCCTCTTCCTTCCTTCCTTTCTCCTCTTCCTTCCTTCCTCCATCTCTTCATTCCTTCCTTTTCTCCTCTTCCTTCCTTCCTTTTCTCCTCCTCTTCCTTCCTTCCTTTTCTCCTCTTCCTTCCTCCTCCTCCTCTTCCTTCCTTCCTCTCCTCCTCCTCTTCCTTCCTACCTTTACTCCTCTTCCTTCTCTCCTCCTCCTCTTCCTTCCTTCCTCTCTCCTCCTCTTCCTTCCTTCATTTCTCCTCTTCCTTCCTTCCTCCTCTCCTCCCTTCCTTCCTCTCCTCCTCCTCTTCCTCCTTCCTTTTCTCCTATCACTACCTCTCCTCCTCCTCTTCATTCCTTCCTTTTCTCCTCTTCCTTCCTCTCCTCCTCCTCTTCCTTCCTCTCCTTTTCCTCTTCCTTCTCCTCCTCCTCTTCCTTCCTTCCTTTTCTCCTCTTCCTTCCTTCCTCCATCTCTTCATTCCTCCCTTTTCTCCTCTTCCTTCCACTCCTCCTCCTCTTCCTTCCTTCCATTTCTCCTCTTCCTTCCTCTCCTCCTCCTCTTCCTTCCTTCCTCTCCTCCTCCTCTTCCTTCCTTCCTTTTCTCCTCTTCCTTCCTCTCCTCCTCCTCTTCCTTCCTTCCTCTCCTCCTCCTCTTCCTTCCTTCATTTTCTCCTCTTCCTTCCTTCCTCTCCTCCTCCTCTTCCTTCCTTCCTCTCCTCCTCCTCCTCTTCCTTCCTTCCTCTCCTCCTCCTCTTCATTCCTTCCTTTTCTCCTCTTCCTTCCTTCCTCTCCTCCTCCTCTTCCTTCCTTCCTTTTCTCCTCCTCTTCCTTCCTTCCTTTTCTCCTCTAGTTCCTTCCTTCCTCTCCTCCTCCTCTTCCTTCTTTCCTCTCCTCCTCCTCTTCCTTCCTTCCTCTCCTCCTCCTCTTCCTTCCTTCCTTTTCTCCTCTTCCTTTCTTCCTCTCCTCCTCTTCCTTCCTTCCTTTTATCCTCTTCCTTCCTTCATTTTCTCCTCCTCTTCCTTCCTTCCTTTTCTCCTCTTCCTTCCTCTCCTCCTCCTCTTCCTTCCTTCCTTTTCTCCTCTTCCTTCCTCTCCTCCTCCTCTTCCTTCCTTCCTCTCCTCCTCCTCTTCCTTCCTTCATTTTCTCCTCTTCCTTCCTTCCTCTCCTCCTCCTCTTCCTTCCTTCCTCTCCTCCTCCTCTTCCTTCCTCTCCCCCTCCTCTTCCTTCCTTCCTCTCCTCCTCCTCTTCCTTCCTTCCTTTTCTCCTCTTCCTTCCTTCCTCCACCTCCTCACCATACCCATCCGTCCCACTCACCCACCTAACCTAACCACCTCTCCTCCTCCTTCCTTCCTTCCTCTCCTCCTCCCCTTCCTTCCTTGCTCCACCTCCTCTCCACCTCCTCCTCACCACACCCATCCGTCCCACTCACCCACCTAACCTAACCACCTCTCCTCCTCCTCCTTCCTTCCTCTCCTCCTCCCCTTCCTTCCTTGCTCCACCTCCTCTCCACCTCCTCCTCACCACACCCATCCGTCCCACTCACCCACCTAACCTAACCTCCCTCACCCGGCTTAACCTCCTCTCTTCTCCTCTACTCACCCTTTCTGTACCTGGTCCTCCTTCCTCTTTCTCTCTTCCCCTTCTTACCCTTCCTTTCCTCGATCCTCTCCCAGGCTTCTCTTTAAATGCCTTCTTCTTTTCTCCGCTCCCTCTCCATCTTCTCTCTCCTTGTCTTTGCTCTCTTCCTCCACACCATATTGCTTTATTGTCTCCCTTCTCCTTTATTTGCTTCCTCCATGATCGGCCTCCAACCTCACATCGAGTTATCCTTTTTCCTCTCCTCTTTTGTGTACTCTATCCAGTCTTTTTCCTCTTTCCTCTCCTCTCTTACTCTCTAATCTTCGCCACAAATGTTTATCTTCAATTTTTCTTCATTTTTCCTTTCCAGTCCTTCATTCCTTTTCTCTCCCTCCTTCTCCCTGTTCTCTGTTGACTTTGCTTCTTATTTTATCCGCCTTCAGGTTCTCGTCTCTTAGCGGCTTATGCCTCAATGCCTTCTTCCGTCTTTTTGCTCCTATTAAATATCTCTTCATCTGCCTTCGTTCCCTGTCTTATCATCTCTTAGCTTTTGTTCCTTCCTTCGTTCATTTATCCAACTCATCTCCCCGCCCTCTCATTCATCTCATTTTCATCTTATTCCTTGGTTTATTTATGTTCCTCCTTCCCTCCAGTTCATCCATAACCGTTTATCTCTCATATATCTTCTTTTTCTCCATTCGTTCGTTCTTCCCCTCCTTCCTCTTTCCTCCATTCATTCCTTGTTTATATCATTCCTTCTTTCTTCTCTTCTTGACCTTATTTCTCACCATCGTCCTCTTTAACCCTCCTCCTCCTCCTTCCTTCCTTCCTTCCTTCCTTCTTCAAACCATTACCTCGCCGCTCTCACTTTTCACCGTCGTCTGTTGCGACGCCCTATATATTATGTGGAGGCGGCGGCGGCGGTGGTGGAGGTGGAGGGCTGTTTCTGGACCCCTTCCAATATTGGCGACTTGGCAACAGAATGAGAGAGAGAGAGAGAGAGAGAGAGTACTACTACTACTACTACTACTACTACTACTACTACTACTACTACTACTACTACTACTACTACTAATAATAATAATAATAATAATAATAATAATAATAATAGTAAACTTTATTTCCACTAAAAAGTGGTTATTCTAAACATCTAAATAGACATGGTAGGTTATACATATAAATATACATGGTGTATTATACTTCTAAATATACATGATAGAATATACAGAAGGCAGTGGAGTAGATAATACATTCATGCAGAGGTCAACAGCTTCTTTTTAAGAATTGATTTTAATGTGGTCAGATTATGAGTCTTTTATTTCATTCGGTAGTTGGTTCCATAATTTAGGAGCTAATACATGAAAGGCTCTTGCACCTGTGTCGGTGTTGGTTCTCGGGACGTAGAGATTGTTTTGTTGTCTTGTTGTTGAGTCAGTCATATAGTTAACAGTTGGGAGAAAGGATGTGGTCTGGGTAATCTTTTATTTTCTGCTTAAACACTTTTGTGATGAGGTTAATGGTGATTAGGTCTTTGATTTTAAGCCATTGTAAATCTTTAAATAATGGAGTGACATGATCGTATTTCCTGGCTTTCCCATCTGCCACTTTTATCGCGAAGTTTTGTAGTTTTTGCACTTTGTTTATTAAAGTTGAGTTTGTTGTCCCCCATATTGTGATGCCGTATTTTATGATGCTTAATACCACTGACACTGTCGAAGGCTTTAGAAAGGTCGCAGAGTGTTAAAAGTGATATTTGTTTGTTATCTATATTATCATAAATTTTATTGGTAATGACTTGCAGCGCTGTCTCTGTAGAGAGTTTTGGTCTAAAGCCGTGTTGGGTTGGAGAGAGAAGTTTGTTACGTTCCAGGAATGACATTAATTGATTGGCAACTACCTTTTCTAATATTTTTTTTAAAAATTGGAAGTAGAGAGATGGGACGATAATTTCCTATTTCGTCTGGGTTTCCGTTTTTATATAGTGGGGTGACAACAGCGTTTTTCCAGGAGGCAGGAAAAATGCCTGTGACGATTGAGGTATTTATGATGGTTGTGAGGTAGAAGATGATAACTATAAGTGAGTCTTTGATAAACCTTAGGGAAATGTTATCACAAGCAAACGATTTAGTATTTTGAAGCTGTTTTACAGTTAAGATGATTGTGTTCTGGTCTACTGGCTGAGGTCTGAAAAGCGCGAGATTAGTGGGGGTAGAGGGCGCGACCGGGATGTTAGGAGCTTCGTTAAGGTGATTACGGTTTTCGACTTTTAATGATCTTTGAGTTGATTCGTATGTGGTTAGGCCGACGTTCGCAAAGAAGTTATTAAAATCCTCAGCTTTTTCACTTATGTTCTCAAGGGGCGGGTGGGTCGTGCTCTGTGTTTTACTAGGAATAATAGTTTTTAATGTGTTCCAAGTTTCAGCTGTGTTATTTTTGCAGGTGTGTAGTTCTTGGTGGTAGTAATTTTTCTTTGCAGTGGTTATTAGACGTTTGACGTTTTTCTTTATTTCTTTATAGTTTTGCTGTATAATCACGTTATATCTGTGATTTTTTAATATCCTTTGAGCTTTCTTGCGTTCTGCTAATGCCTCTTTAATTTCATCATTGATCCAAGGTGCGGGGGGTCGGTGAAGAACGATATTAGATATCGGAGCGCTTCTGTCGAGACTGGTAGTAATGACAGATGTTAGTATAGACACCTGTTTATCGACATCGTCAGTGCGTAATATTTCATTTAGTGTGGAGGTTTCCTCTAGGATATGGGAGCATAGAAGGTCGCTGTTATATTTTCTTAGGCCACGTTTAGTTACGGTGATGGGTTGGCGCTTGGGTTTAAGGATGTTGACAGAGGCGCCTATAAGCTCGTGGTCTGCGACCGTGCAAGGGATTACGTAGGAATGAGTGACAAGATCTGGCTTGTTAGTGATGATCACGTCTAGGAGGGTTGCAGAAGTGGGTGTCACTCGTGTGGGTGTGTTTATAATTTGTGTAAGCTTATTGTTGGCTATTATACGTGATAGTTTACTGTTGGGTAGGAGGAGGTTGTCGTTGAGGTCACCTAATAAGAAAAATGTCTTTTTACGCATAATTAATGCCCTCAATGTGTCTTCTGTGTGATCAAATGAAGTAGAACAGGCCTTAGGATGTCGGTAGATACTGTTTATAAGGATGGAGGGTAGTTTTCTGCATTGAACTTGGATACAAATTTCATCTACCCCTTCGTGTTTAGGTACGCCTGTGTTTATCGAAGCTGAGTGTAAGTCATTATGAACATATATACATGCCCCTCCGCCTTTGCCTCTGTCTTGTCTGTAAAGTTTAAAGTTAGGAATGTTCGCGTGTGAGTCTGGGGTGTGTGTGAGTAACCATGATTCACTGATGCATAATATGTCGATTTGCCTTTCGTTGATTAATAGGTTGATTTCATCCAAATTATTGAGTAATGATTGTGCATTTATGTGTTCAATAGTTAGGTTGTCTTTTTTGTTCGTAGGCTGAGAACTAACGGCAGAACATTCTTTGCCTTTCTCCTAGCGTGAGGTGTAATAGCGACAATGGCGAGAGAAGAAAAAAGGAGAGAAAATAAAAAAATAGAAAGAAAAAAGAAGAAACAAAGAAGAAAGATTTTTATTTAGATAGAGAGAGAGAGAGAGAGAGAGAGAGAGAGAGAGAGAGAGAGAGAGAGAGAGAGAGAAGACTAATGTTACGGAGATGGGCACCGAGGCCACGTTTGCTTCCCTAATAGGATTAAAAGATGGGTCGGCTATAAGCATGAAGGTGAAGTGAAGGCACTCAGCAGACTGTATGGTATTATGACTACGACTACGTCCGTGTGTGTCTCAGGGCGTGCTGGTGTGAGGGTGAAGCTTGCCATCTGTAGTCCTTGCCGCTGTGTTTAAGGGCACAACACCCAATCTTCCCTTGAACCCCTTTAGAAGTAGAGAACGATGATTTATTTTCTTCCCAAACTTGTTGTTCTCTTGGTAAATAATATTCTCGTCATTTATATTCCTTGTTTGATATATTATTTTTCACTTCTTTCAGGATAAGTTTGTTTTGTCTGCAGTCAGTAATGTTCGTCGGTCGTTTTAGTCGCTTTTAAAAAGATATCTAAGTCAAGGGTCTCGGGAATGTTCTCCGGACTAGGAAGAAAAGCTATAAACTCGCCTAGAATGCCACAGCCAGCCTTAAAAATGATGCCTCTAATGATTTATATATTCCACCTGAGAGAGAGAGAGAGAGAGAGAGAATTGACAAAAATAATTACCTTTTCATAGAGAGGGAGAGGAAGAAAACAAGAACGAGAGAGAATAGAGAAAGAAAATAATTATCTTTTCATAGAGAGAGAGAGAGGGAGAGAACGAGAACGAGAGAGAATATATAGATAGAGAAATAAATATCTTCCCATCACCAGGCCATTAACACTACTGTCCCTCGCCCACCATCAACAAACCCACTCCTTCATAAAGCCCTTCGCAACATTTATCTCTCGCATAATCTATAAGAAGTGTTCGCTATTGACAAAACAACGCGGGCAGGCTCATGGTCTATGGCGGAGGCGGCGGCTAAGTGGCTGGAGGGCTGCAGGTGGTCTGGAGTGGCTGGCTTCTTGGAGTGGTCTGGAGTGGCTGGCTGGAGTGGCTGGTTGGCTTGGTTGGCGGAGTGGGTGACTGAGGGATTGGCTGAGGAGTGGTATTTTTTTTTTTTTTTTTACAGCAAAGGAGACAGTTCAAGGGCACACAAAAAGCAAACATTAATAAAAAAAAAAGCCCGCTACTCACTGCTCCTAAAAAGAATCCAAAGAGGTGGCCGAAAGATAGGTCAATTTCGGGAGGAGAGGTGTCCTGATACCCTCCTCTTGAAAGAGTTTAAGTCGTAGGCAGGAGGAAATACAGATGAAGGAAGAGTGTTCCAGAGTTTACCAGCATGAGGGATGAAAGAGTGAAGATGCTGGTTAACTCTTGCATAAGGGGTTTGGACAGTATAGGGATGAGCATGAGTAGAAAGTCGAGTGCAGCGGGGCCGCGGGAGGGGGGGAGGCATGCAGTTAGCAAGTTCAGAAGAGCAGTCAGCGTGGAAATATCGATAGAAGATAGAAAGAGAGGCAACATTGCGGCGGAATTTAAGAGGTAGAAGACTATCAGTATGAGGAGGAGAGCTGATGAGACGAAGAGCCTTAGCCTCCACTCTGTCCAGAAGAGCTGTGTGAGTGGAGCCCCCCCACACATGAGATGCATACTCCATACGAGGGCGGACAAGGCCCCTGTATATGGACAGCAACTGTGCAGGGGAGAAGAACTGGCGGAGACGGTACAGAACGCCCAGCCTCGAGGAAGCTGATTTAGTAAGAGATGAGATATGAAGTTTCCAGTTGAGATTTTGAGTTAAGGATAGACCGAGGATGTTTAGTGTTGAGGAAGGTGTTTGGCTGTATGGTTGGATTATTTGGTTGCTGGCTGTCTTGGTGGATGACTGGTTGACTGACTGACTGTGTGTGTGTGTGTGTGTGTGTGTGTGTGTGTGTGTGTGTGTGTGTGTGGGCGGGGTTGTGTGTGTGGTGGCGCGGGGGAGTTGTCTTTCCTCTTGTCTGTCTGTGTCTGTTAGTCTATACCTACTTGGGTGACTGGATAGATGGCTGTATAGATGAGGTGTCTGTCTTTCTGTCTGTCCCTGTATGTATTTGTCTGTCTGTCTGTATGTATGTATGTACGTATGTATGTATGTATATATGTGTATTTGAATGTCTGAATGGACGAGTGTATGGATGGGGTGTCTGTGTGTTTGTCTCCGTCTATGTATCCGTGTCTCTCTGTCCACTTTATGTGTCTGTCTGTCTCTATTAGGCTGTCTGTCTGTATGGCCGGGTGGGGTGGCTGCTGGGTGCTCAGAGACTCGCGATGAAAAATGTCAACGGGAGGCCGATGTGACGCCTCCGCCGATGACCGTCACTTTGATTAATGGGCGCCCGCCTGTCCTCGCTCACCCCGCGCCGAGCCCCGAGGCGCGGGTGACGGGGCGACCCACATCATGTTACTTTATGACTAGCGATCAGTCCCCGGAATGCTCGACATGTTGTGGTGTCGATGGGTGGGTTGGATTTCTGGCATCCTTACTAATATATTTTTCATTGTGGGTTGAGGAGAAGCTGGTCAGTAGTTACTGAGTCTTTGATCGTGTTCCGTTTCTTCCTAATTCGTATTCTGTTTCTTTGTTTTATGTTTGTTCCTAATGGTCCCTGGAATGTTTTTTTATTTTATTGTAAGGTGGCGATTAGCGTGTTTTTGTGTGGGTGGGTTCTTGTAAATAGTAGCTTGTGTGTGTGTAGGGGGAAGGAGTTTTTATTGTGTGTGTGTGTGGGTGTGTATTCTCGTATTTTTCTCGTAAATCTCAGTCTTGTAATTAGTTAGGTAGTAATAACTATAACAATAACTATAACTACATATTTATGTAATATTATACCTCAATACATTTGTTTGCCCTTTCTACTCCTTTCTCATAAATATCGTTGTTACATAAACAAGGCAGCTCCTGTGAACCTAACCCCACCTAACATCACCGTCCATGAACTTTTCTACTCTTTTTAATGTATCTATTGTATTGGCACTCACCTCATGACTGCCCATCCTGTTCCACTCATCCACCATTCCTTTGGTTAACTAATTCTTGCCTATGTCCTTGTTGAATCTGAATTTATCTGATTTAAACCCATTACTACGTGTTCAACCCTTCTTTGTTACCTTCCTTCAGAACCTTATTAATATTACCCTTATCAAAATCCCTTCATCCATTTATAAACATCGATCAAGTCTCCTCGCACCCTTCATCATCCTCATCCTCACTGATTAATGTAAAATCACTTAGGTTTAAGGACAGACCACCAAGTCTGGACCATGGGGTCTGTGTGGTCTGATTTTCTATGTAAATCTATGTAAACCATCGTCTTTGTATCACTAGTATTATTATATTCCCTTCTTCCTCCCTTCCTTCTTTTTTTTCATCCTTCCCTTTCGCGCCGAACATGGGAGGAGTGGAATATGTGATAACTCTCTTGCTGTCCCTTCCCCTTCTTTATTTCCTTCCTTCTTTCTCTCCCCTCTGCTGCTCTTCCTCTCTTTATCCCTTTCTTCATCTCTCGTTCTGTTTTCCTTCCTCTTGATTCACTTTTCACTTTTCTTCCCCTTCGTGTGTTTTCCTCTTTATTTCCTTCTTTTTGCACTTTTCCATTCTTCTTCAGTATCTTCCATCTTCTTCCATTTTCCTTTCCTCTCTTTCATTTTTTCCTTAATGTATGTATGCCTCTTTTTTTTTTCCTTGTTTTTGTGCTTTCCTATTTTTCTTCAGTATTTTCCTTCTTCTTCCATTTTTCTTTCCTCTCTTTCATCTTTTTTCCATCTATCTCTTTTTCCTTTTCTTTCCCTACGTCCGTGTGTTTGACTCTTTTCTCCCTGTTTTTGCACTTTTCCATTCCTCTTCAGTATTTTCCTTCTTCCATTTTTCTTTCCATCTATCTGTTTCTCCTCCCTCTCCCCCCTCGACAACGGCCACGCCACCTCTTCTCGTCCTATCAGCGAAGTTAACTTAAGCAACGTTGGGTCTGGTTAGTGCTTGGATGGTTGGCTGCCTGAGAACACCAGATGCTGTTGACGTAATTTTTTTCTTGGACTGAGAGTACTGTGAAGTGTGGGGGAGGCGTTTCCGGCTTCTTCCCTGTTACTGCTAAACCATTTCAAATAGTCCGTTTGGGCGCTCGATTCCGCGGGTCCTTTCCTCCCCTCTGCTCTGCCACACAGCCCCAACCCCTATCCCTTCCTCTCATATGTTACCTATAGCTAACATATGAGAGGCAGGGATAGGTGTTGGGACTGTGTGGCAGAGCAGAGGGGAGGAAAGGACCCGCGGAATCGAGCGCCCAAACGGAGTATTTGAGATTGCTTGACTATAGCTCAGGAGTGAGGCAGGGGTGCGTCCTTGCTCCAGCGCTTTTCAACATTTTCATGGACTGAGTATTAGGCAAAGTTATTGATTAAAGTCGTAGCGGAGTATCTGTTGGCGACATCAAAGTCACTGATCTTGTTTTTACCGACGATAACGTACCTCTCGGGGAATCGCTGGAGGCTCTGGTGATGGCTCTCGAAGTGCTGCATGAGGAGGCGAAGACTCTGGAATTGAAGGTCTCCTGGGCCAAAATCAAGGTCGTCGTTTGGAGACTTGCTTGATGGGTCGACACGGTTCAGTTTGTTCATGCATGTGGGGAGAATGTCGAGGTCAAAAATCAAAACCAAAAAAGATATATATATATATATATAGAGAGAGAGAGAGAGAGAGAGAGAGAGAGAGAGCTCTTTCACTTTCACCCATTTCTTCCAATGCTTTCATCTCCCCTCCACCTCCTCCTCCAGGTAACGCAGAGGAAGGAGGAGAGCGTGTCACCTGTAATTAGAAGCCGGCAGGTGTCAGGCGGGTCAAGGCTGGGGACTGCTCTCATGCCTGGCGGAGCTGTTTTGTGAGTCTCCATCCTGTTGTTGATCAAGGGGAGGGTGGAGGCGGAGGAGGAGGGAGGATGCTGGTGGAAGGAGAAGAGAGAGGGATCAGGGCTTAGGTGATACTGGAAGGGGATGAGACTGGATGGGCTGAGACTGGTGAAGGAGGCGAAGACGAAGGGGTCAGTGTAGCCGGTGCATGGAGAGGAAGAAGGGGAGAGGGAAAGTGAAGCTGGGAGGCGGGATGGAGGATGCTGGTGAGAGGAGAAGAAGGATGAAGGCTTAGGTGATACTGGAAGGGAATGAGATTGGATGTGCTGAGACTGGTAAAGAAGGCGAAGGAGAAGGGGTCAGTGTAGCTGGCGCATGAAAAGGAAGAAGGGAGGGGGAAATTGAGGCTGGGAGGCAAAGAGGGAGGATGCTGGTGGAAGGAGAGGAGAGAGAAGGATGAGGGCTTAGGTGAAACTGGAAGGGGATGAGATTGGATGAGCTGAGACTGGTGAAGGAGACGAAGAAGGAGTGAGTGTAGCTTGAGGAGAGAAAGGCATATAGGAAAAGGAAGAAGTTAGATTTGTCAAGTAGATTTATGCAAGGAAACACGTCACTATAGAAGGAAAAGGAGATATAGGAAAGAGAGAAAACGGAGATATAAGATTGAGAGGAACTAAAACATGACAAAGTATTAAAAGAGTCTGACAAACCAAACGAACGAGCAGGAGAGGACCAGAAAGACAAAAAAAAAAGGAAAAAGAAAAAACATCACATAGGAAAGAGGAAAAGGAGATATAAGATTGAGAGAGGACCAGAAAGCAAAAAAAAAGGAAAAAACATCACAGACCTCACTTTTTTTTCTTTTCCTCCTTCAGTCGACTTTCTTGCTTATTACTCGTGTTTTATTTCCATTACTGTTAGCCGCAAAGTTTTCCTCCTCCTCCTCCTCCTCCTCCAAACTTTCTCTCCTCTCCAATTACCTGTGAAGGGAGGAGTCAGCCACCAGTGAGTTCTTCCTCCTGGTCTCCGCCTCATTATGAAAAGTTTGTCCTGAAGGTGAAGAGGCTTAGAGGAGGAGGAGGAGGAGTTTAAGAAGCGGAGGAAGAACATGAACGAGAAGAACAAGAGGAAGAACAAGAACAAGAAGTGGAGGATAAGGAGGAGGAGGAGAAAGAAGATAAAGAAGAAGAAAAGAAGGAGCAGAAGAAGAAGACGAGACAATATATATAATGAGAAGAAAAGAAGATGAAGAAGAAGAAGAAAAGAAGATAGAATATATAACAAGAAGAAAAGGAAGATGAAGAAGAATAACCGATGACGTAGAAAGAAAAATAAAAACGATTAGGAACTTAAGAGAAAAAGAATAAAGGTCAAATTAAAATGAAAATAAGTGCGATGGAAAATAAAAGTGGAAGGACCCACATGCAAGCTAAAACAGAAAAACGAGGAAAGAGGAAAATGAGAGGAAAAAAAGAGGAACATAATAATAAAAAGTACTATTAGTGGTTTTGTGTCCGAAGAATGAAGGAGGAGGATGAAAGAGAGCACTTCTTTGTCTCATCACGTCCTGGCCACAGAGAGAGAGAGAGAGAGAGAGAGAGAGAGAGAGAGAGAGAGAGAGAGAGAGAGCAGAACACTAAAACAGCACCAAAATGTATATATCAAAAAGGGAAATTGTATTGAAGTTATCACACATACACGACAAGGCTATCAGAAGAACGTGTTTGCTCCCAACTTTGATTTATTAGTGGAAACAAAAGTAGTAGTAGTAGTAGTAGTAGTAGTAGTAGTAGTAAAGTAGACGTAGTAGTAGTAGTTGTAGTAGAGGTGGAAATAGTAGTAGTTGTAGTTGGGAGTTATAGTAGTAGTAGTAGTAGCAGCAATATCTGTAGCTGTTATGATAGTTGTTGTTGTTGTTGTTGTTGTTGTGATGATGCTAAGAATAATAAAGGTAATTGTAGAAGGAAGGGTAACAGTGATAACAATAATAATAATAATAATAATAATAATAATAATAATAATAATAATAATAATAATAATAATAATAATAATAATAATAATAATAATAATAATAATAATAATAATAATAATAAAAAAGCCTTCCCGTCAGCGGTACTCTTCCTCGTCGACCGGAATTGTTTTGTCGTTGTTAAATTCCTCCCTTCACGGCCCACTCGCTTGTTTTCTTCCCGGCCGATTCAAGAAGGAGAGGAGGAGGAGCAGGAGGAGGAAGAGGCTCGCTATAACCTTTAACCTTCCTCCTCCTCTTTTTGTATCGAGAAAGAAAACGGAGGACCATCGAACAACAACAACAGCAAAGAGGAAGAAGAAAAAGAAATAGGAAACAAAAAAGACTTGCAAGAAATGAAGAACAATAAAAAAGAAAGAAAAATAGCATTGAAACGTCACACACACACACACACACACACAAAAAAAAAAACAATAAACAGATAATAAACAAACTAATCTAAAGGTTTAAGACATGAAAAAATAGATGGATTTTTTTTTTTTTTTACAACAAAGGAGACAGCTCAAGGGCACAAAAAAAGGAAACAATAATAAAAATAGGATAGATAGATAGATAGATAGACAGATACAGAGAGAGAGAGAGAGAGAGAGAGAGAGAGAGAGCAACAGACAGGCAAACAGACAGACAGACAGCCGCGGCAATCACGTTTAGCTGCACAATGAAAGGACAGGCGATCCAATATAAGAGATAAAGGAGGGCTTCGCAGGAACGACCCGGAGGAGGAGGAGGAGGAAGAGGAGGAGGAGGAGGAGGAGGAGAAGAAGAGAAGAAGGGAGGTCTTAGCCGTACAAAGGTGGGTAAGGAAGGAGGAGGTGGAGGAGATGGAGAAGGAATATTAGGGGTAGGAGAAGGAAGGAGGTGAGAGATGGAGGAGGAAGGATTAGGATAAGTAGAGGAGGGAGGAAAGTGCGTATAAGAAAGGATAAGAGGTGGGAGTTTAGTCTTATAAAGGTGGATAAGGATAGAGAAGGATGGAGGATATGGAGTAGGAATATTAAGGATAGGAGAAAGAAGGGGGTGATAGGTGGAGGAGGAAGGAAATGGGTCATGAGTAAGAATTGGGATAAGTGGAAGAGGGACAGGAGAAGGAGGTGGAGTATTGTACAGGGTAGGAAGAAGCAATGAAGCGGATGTGAGCGTGGAAAGGAGATATAGAAGGACGGAAGTGGAGTAGAAAATAGTAATAGGATTGAAGTACGAGGATAGAAGGGTGAGAGGGAAACAAAAGTGGAATGAAGAAGAAGAGTTGAAGAAGGGAAGGAGGAGGAGGTGAGGCAAGAAAACGAAGAGGAAAGGGTAAAGGTCAGGAGGAGGAGGATAGAAGAAGGAGTGGGATGAATTAGGAGGGAGGGGGAGTGTTGGGGAAGAAGGGGGTTGAGAAGGGAAGGGGTTGGGGAAAGGAGAGGGAAGGTTGGTGAGAGAAGGGGAGTTGGGAAGAAGGATGGGGAGGGGGGATGGAAGGGTGAGGAGTTTGGAAAGGAGAAGAGGAGAGAAAAGGTTGGGGAAAGGAGAGGGAAGGGTTGGTGAGAGAAGGGGAGTTGGGAAGGAAGGAGGAGGTTGGGGATAGAAGGGAGGCTGGGTGGGTGAGGGGGGCGATCCTTGTCATCTGTCTGTGTGGTGAAAGAAGAGTTTTGTGTCGAGCAGAAGCGGGATTTGAAGTGAGGGAACCTTTGATGGGGTAATGCGTCTTGAAGCAATGCAGGAGGAGGAGGAGGAGGAGGAGGACATAAATGGAAACGGTTCAGGTTTTACAAAGGAAACTTGCATTCATCGTGTTTGTTTGTTTGTTTGTTTGCCTAAGCCCCTCCTACACACACACACACACACACACACACACACACACACACACACAGCTCTTGGTGGCATATTGCGTTTTATTAAATACTCTTTTACTCCTTTTTTTTTTTTTTACATTATTCGTTTACTTTCTACAACAATAACAACAACAACTACTACTACTACTACTACTACTACTACTACTACTACTACTACTACTACTACTACTACCACTACTACTACTACTACTAGTACTACTACTACTACCAATAATTATCAGATCAAGAAGGAAGACCCCAATGTGGCTTCCTTCTCTTCCTTTGTGTCTTCCTGAGCTGCCTCCTGACATGCCTGGGGCGAAATATCCTCCTCCTCCTCCTCCTCCTCCTCCTCCTCTTTCCCTTCTCCTCATCCTGTTTCTCGACCTTCAGTTATTCCTTTTCCTTCAGTTATTTATCAGACTAATTTTTCTGCTCTTAATCATTATCTTCATTTCCTCCTCTTCCTCTTCCTCCTCCTTCTCCTCCTCCTCCTCCTCCTCCTCCTGTTTCTCATTGTTATATTCATTCTTTTATTCCTCCTTTTCTTCCTCCTTTTTTCTCAGCCTTTTCCTCCCCTTTATCTCTTTCCTCCTCCTCCTCCTCCTCCTCCTCCTCCTCCTCCTCCTCCTCCTCCTGCTTGCCTTCCTTCTCTTTTTTCTCATCAATTTCATAACATTTTTTTTCTTAATAAATTGTACTTGTTACCTATTATTCTCTCTCTCTCTCTCTCTCTCTCTCTCTCTCTCTCTCTCTCTCTCTCTCTCTCTCTCTCTCTCTCTCTCTCTCTCTCTCTCTCTCTCTCTCTCTCTCTCTCTCTCTCTCTCTCCTTTATCGCCCAGACCATCACTCTTACATAGAACATAAGAACATAAGAACATAAGAACGCAGGAGTCTGCAAGAGGCCGGTAGGCCTGTACGAGGCAGCTCCTTTGACCCTAAGCTCCCGTGTATCTAACCCCACCTAATATCGCTGTCCATGAATTTATCTAGTCTATTTTTGAATGTGACAATTGTATTGGCACTCACCACATGACTGCTAAGCCTATTCCACTCATCCACCACCCTGTTAGTAAACAAATTTTTGCCTATGTCCCTGTTGAATCTGAATTTATCCAGTTTAAACCCGTTACTTCGTGTCCTACCCGGTTCTCTTACCAACAAAACCTTATGAATGTCTCCCTTATTAAAGCCCTTCATCCATTTATAAACCTCGATCATGTCTCCACGCACCCTTCGCCTTTCTAGAGAATGCAAGTTTAACTGTTTGAGTCTTTCCTCGTATGGCAAGTTTCTCAACCCCTGAATCATCTTAGTCATCCTCCTCTGCACCGATTCTAACATTTTGATATCCATTCTATAGTAGGGTGACCAGAACTGAACCGCATAGTCAAGATTTTTATGAGGTCTAACTAATGCTAAATATAGTTTGAGGAAGACTTCGGGGCTTCTGTTGCTTACGCTCCTTGAAATAAATCCCAGTACCCTATTAGCTCGATTTCTAGCTTGAATGCATTGTGCCCTTGGACGGAGATCAGAGCTCACTAAGACCCCTAAATCCCTCTCGCACCCAGACCTACTTATGAGAGTGTCATTCTCAGAATACTGCACTTCCCTACATTGAACTCCATCTGCCATTTATCCGCCCAGTCATACAATCTGTTGAGTTCACCTTGGAGAATACTAGCGTCCTGATCCGACTCAAATACTCTACCGATCTTGGTATCATCTGCAAATTTACTAACATCACTACTAATTCCTGTGTCTAAGTCATTGATATAAATAATAAACAAAAGTGGACCTAATACCGAACCTTGTGGGACCCCACTCGTAACACATCCCCAGTCAGATCTTTTACCATTGATTTGCACTCTTTGCTTCCTATTGCTAAGCCACGCCTTGACCCAGTTCAAAACTTTACCCTCTACTCCGTGAGCCTGTAATTTAAGCAACAGTCGTTGGTGAGGAGCTTTGTCAAACGCTTTACTAAAATCAAGATAGATTACATCATAATTTTCATCTCTGTCAACCGCCTCAAATACTTTATTGTAGAAGGACAAGAGATTGGTGAGGCATGACCTACCTTTTGTGAACCCATGCTGCGAGTCGTGAATTAAGCTATGTTTCTCTAAATGCTCCCGAATGTTCCTGGCTATTATGGACTCCAGCATCTTCCCTATAACCGATGTTAAGCTAATTGGGCGATAGTTTGAAGCAACTGACCTGTCCCCTTTTTAAAATCGGCGTCACATTAGCTACTTTCCATAGGCTCGGCACATAGTTAGTATTTACCGACATCTTTAAGATGTCGGTTAGTGGGTCACTGATTATATCACCTAACTCCTTTAATACCCTCGGAAATATCCCGTCAGGACCTGGCGACTTGTTCTTCTTAAGCTTATCTATCTCATCCTGAACTACTTGCCTGGTAATGATTATATCCCTCAATTTATCGCCATCCCGCCCTCGTACACCTGAACTCTTTCCGGTATAGTCGTTCGATCCTCCTGTGTGAATACTGAAAGGAAGTAGTCGTTCAACAATGTGCTCATATTTTCGTAATTTTCTACTAGCTCCCTGTGTTTGTTTTCAGCGGTCCAATTTTCTCCCGTGTTTTGTTCTATACATCTGAAAGAAGCCCTTAGGATTACTTTTCGCCTCATTTGCTACTTTGATCTCATAGTTCTTTTTGCTATCCTGGTGTTTTTCTTAACTAATCTAGATAGTTCGACGTACCAGCCCCTGAGATGTGTTTCCCATTCTTTTTTCTGATAAATTCCTTCTTTAACCCAATCTCGTGTTTTAGTCCACGAGTCATCCACTTAGGATCATTGTTTTCTTTTCTAAGTGTTCGCTGTGGTATATGCTGTTCTTGCCCCTCTACTATTACTCTAACTAAATTATTGTAAGACATTTCTACCTGGTTCTCCTGGCTCTCCAATCCGCAGTTCTGGCCCTCATGAATCCCTAAATTATCCCAGTTTACCCCTTCAAGATGTCTTCGAAGCCCCTCGTAGTTTGCTCTTCTAAAATCTGGCACTAACACTGGGTTTGGTTCATGGTTACCGCCCAGTCTAAGCTAAAACGAACCGTTCTGTGATCACTATTTCCTAACTCTCCGCCCACCTCCAACTCACGTAGTAAGTTCCATTATTGGTTAGGACTAAGTCTAATATGTTATCTCCTCTGGTAGGCTCACTAACTACCTGCTTAAGGAAATTATCTTGTATAACTTCAAGAAAGTCCTCGGCTTCCAGGTCACCCACTAGATCTTCCCAGTCTATATTCCTATAATTAAAGTCCCCCATTACGCAGACATTTCTACTCATACTCGCCCTGCCAATCTCCTGTAGTAATATACTCGTGTCCTGCCTGTTAAGGTTGGGTGGCCTGTATATAACTCCTAGAGTTAGTTTTTCTTTCCCTTTGTAAACGTCCACCCAAACTGATTCTGAGTCCATGTTAGTTTTGACTGAGTTGTTAACTAAACATTTAAGTGAGTCTTTAACATATAGCGCAACTCCACCTCCCTTTCTGCCCCTTCTGTCTTTGTGAAACATCTGATAACCCGTTATTTCAAATTCTGATATAAAATTTCTATTAGCAGTGTCTATCCATGTCTCAGTGATCGCTATTATGTCAAAATTTTCTGAACAAGCTTCACCCCTTAGTAAGTCTATCTTGTTTCTGAGGCTCCTGCTGTTAGTATAGAAGATTCTTAGCCCGTCCTCTGTTACTCCTCCAGAATTACTTCTAAGCTGCCTGGTTATATTATGAGCTAGATGTCCCCTCCCATTACTCCTCCCATTGCTCCCATTACTCCTCCCCCCTTCGCCTATACTAAAAAATCCCTCAGGGTACCAAGTGCTCGCTCAAGGGAGTCTGAGAGAGCCTCAACACCCTTGAACGTCAAGTGTATCCCGTCACGGGCGTAGAGGGCGTCGTTGCCAAAGAAGAGGTCCCAATTGTCGACGAACAGCCACCCATTGCGCTCGCAGTGCTCAGCAAGCCTGCTGTTCACTGCTATCGCCCTATAGCCTTCCTTCCTTTTTTTTTCTCTCCCTTCCTTTACCTCCCCCTCCCCCCCATCCCCCCATCCCCCCCCCCATCCCCCCTCTGATAACAGCCTCAGTCGTGCACCAATAGCCACGCCTTCCCGAGTCCCTTTATCACATTTTTTTTATATAAGCTGCTCTCTTTCTACTTCTGGTCTCGAGATTTTTTTTTTTTTTTGTGTGTGTGTCTGCTTTATTGTTGTTGGTCTCATTGTTATTTGTATTGATATTGTTGTTTATGATTTAATTGGTGAGTATTGCTTTTTTTGTATCGGTATTATTATTATTATTATTTTTATTATTATTATTATTATTATTATTATTATTATTATTATGAGGTTTTTCATTATTATTTATTATCATTATCATTTACTATATCAATGCTAGTTTTGCTTTCACCATTTCAACCTCGAAATAAATGTTAAAAAATAGGAAGGAAAAAAATTGTCATATATACGTACATCATCATCTTCATCATCATCATTTAGTATCATTTCACGGACAGAATTACCTTTACTTTTTTACTTACTAAGCCTGGGAGACCTTTAATGCTTTCTTCACTTCTCTCTATGTAATAATCTGCATTCTTTTATAGTTTTTTACTCTTTTTATACTTTTTATACTTCAGTCTCTTGTATCTTAATTCTCCACACAATCTTGCAAAATTAATTAGTCTATCCGCTTTCTCTTTTTTTTCTATTCCTTGCATAATTGAGGAGGAGAAGAATCAAACTCGTGGATAGAGGAGAGGAAGGCAAGAGGAAGAAAGGCGGGCACTGAAGGAAGAGTATATACGGGAGAAGGGAGGAGGAAAAGGAGGGAGGGAGGTGGGGTGGATGAAGGAAAAAGGAACATATGGGTGGAGCGAGTAAGGTCATTGGAGGAAAAGGAGGGAGAGCGGTGAGGTGGATGAAGGAAAAAGGAACATATAGGTGGAGCTAGCAAGGTCATAGGAGGAAAAGGAGGGAGAGCGGTGAGGTGGATGAGGGAAGAAGAAACATATGGGCGAAGCGAGTAAGGTCGTAGGAGGAGGAAGAGGAGGGAGGGAGAGAGAGGTGGGATTGATGAAGTAATAAAAAGGGTAGACGAGAGGAAGGGGAGGCCGAGGCTGAGGATCAGTAAAGTGTAACACAGCCGCTCCCTTCCCGTTCTTTTTGACCCCCGGAAAAAAACGTGTGATTGGAACTGGATTGCCCGAACGTTTGCACAGAATTTGTATATGTCAACGTTTTTCGGTATGGTTGTGTGAGAGAGAGAGAGAGAGAGAGAGAGAGAGAGAGAGAGAGAGAGAGAGAGAGAGAGAGAGAGAGAGAGAGAGAGAGAGAGAGAGAGAGAGAGAGAGAGAGAGAGAGAGAGAGAGAGAGCATGCGTATCGATATGTTTGCCCACTCAGCCAATCAATCAGTCAACCGTAACATCAGTCAGTTAACCAGTCACTCCATACATCACCCTCTCACTACGCCCGTCAGCAAGCCAGTCATTCATCCAGTCAGTCAGCCTGTCAATCTGGCTGCATATCAGTCACCCAATCAGTCTGTCAGTTAGTTACTTTCTCTCTATCTCTCCATCTCTGTCTATCTCCATCCATCTATCTATATCTCTCACTCTTTGTCTCAGCTATCTATTAAGCTATCCGTCTATATATCTATCCTTTTAATCAGTAATTTTATCAGCCACTTCTCGACTTATATTACTTCCTTCTCAGTCCCTTTCTGCCTCTTGCCTCCCTCCTTCCTTCTTTTCCTTCTCTCACTCCCTTTCTCCTCTTTCCTTCCTCCTCCCTCTCATCCTCTTTCCCTCCCTCCTTCCTTCTTTCATTCTCCTCCTCCCTCCTTCTTTCATTCACATTCTCTCTCCCTCTTTCCTCCTTCCTCTTTCCCTCCCTCCTCCCTCCTTTACCGGTTATTCAGGTAAAGCAAAACTCAGGTGTGATTAAATTAGACTCAATACCTGCCCTTAGAGAGAGAGAGAGAGAGAGAGAGAGAGAGAGAGAGAGAGAGAGAGAGAGAGAGAGAGAGAGAGAGAGAGAGAGAGAGAGAGAGAGAGAGAGAGAGAGAGAGAGAGAGAGAGAGAGAGAGAGAGAGAGAGAGAGAGAGAGAGAGAGAGAGAGAGACACACACACACACACACACACACACACACACACACACACACACACACACACACACACACACACACACACACACACACACACACACACACACACACACACACACACACACACACACACACACACACACACACACACACACACACACACACACACACACACACACACACACACACACACACACACACACACACACACACACACACACACACACACACACACACACACACACACACACACACACACACACACACACACACACACACACACACACACACACACACACACACACACACACACACACTTACTATATTCTTTTTTTCAGCCTCGTTACATTTTCCCATTTTTTTCAATTTAATGGAAGCGCCACATTTTCTTAGGCCTATATATCATCCGTCTCTCTTCCTTCCTTGTTAACCGTATCTGATCTTTCCGTGTCTATTATCACATTTTTCGTCTATTTTCTTCATATTTTCGTTCATGAGGTTTTTCATTATTATTATTATTATTATTATTATTATTATTATTATTATTATTATTACTATTATTATTATTATTATTATTATTATTATTATTATTATTATTATTATTATTATTATTTTTATTATTATTATTATTATTATTATTATTATTATTATTATTATTATTATTATTATTATTATTATTATTATTATTGGTGTTCTGGTGGTGGTCTTGTTATTATCACATGGTGGTTATTATTGTGGTGGTGGTGGTGTGGTTATGGTGGTAGTGGTTGTGGTGGTGGTGGTGTGGTTATGGTGGTAGTTGGTGGTGGTGATTGTGGTGGTGGTGGTGGTGTGGTTATGGTGGTAGTGGTTGTGGTGATGGTGTGGTGGTGGTGGTAGTGGTTGGTGGTGGGTGGATTTGTGGTGGTGGTGGTGGTATGGTGGTAGTGGTTGTGGTGGTGGTGGTAGTTATGGTGGTAGTGTTGTGGTGGTGGTGGTGAGGTTATGGTGGTAGTGGTTGTGGTGGTGGTGTGGTTATGGTGGTAGTGGTGGTGGTGGTAGCGGTGGTGGTGGTTATCGTGGTAGTGGTTGTGGTGGTGGTGTGGTGTGGTGGTGGTGGTGGGTGTGGTGGTGGTGTGGTTGTGGTGGTAGTGGTGGTGGTGGTGGTGGTGGTGTGGTTATGGTGGTTGTGGTGGTGGTGGTGGTGTGGTTATGATGGTAGTAGTTGTGATGATGGTAGTGGTGGTGGTGGTGGTGGTGGTGGTGCTAATGGTGGTGGTGGTGTGGTTATGGTTGTAGTGGTGGTGGTAGTGGTTGTGGCGGTGGTGATGTGGTTATGGTGGTGGTGGTAGTTGTGGTTGTGGTAGTGATGGTGGTAGTGGTGGTAGGTTAGTATCTCTAGACCTCTTTTTCTCCCTCTTTTTTTCCTTTAAATTCTTCCGTGTTATTTGATCCCACGCCTCCCGTTTTTTGTGCGTGGCGTTTTTTGTCGGGTTCAGAGGTGTGCTGGAGGCCGTGATGAGACCACCTTTTTTTGTGTCTGTGGCTTTTTATTCGACTTTAAAAGATGTCCCGAGATTGTACATTTTTGTTTTACTTACATTTTCATTTTCATTTTTATTTATTTTTCTCGTCTGCTCTTGCTCTCATCGATACTTTGTTGTTTACTTCTTCATCTGTTTATATTCGCCCTTTTTTTAAATCTATACTTTATTTTTTATATGATTATGATAATGGTATTTTTTCCTGTTTTTTTTTCTTCATAGTAATACCTTTTCCCTATTTTTTGTTTCCTTTCTTCCCCTTTCTTTCTTTATTTCTTTATATTTGCTTTCTTTTCTCTGTTCTATTTCAAGATTCTGGTATTTGTATTTTTTTTTCTTTTCGTTGCATCTTTTAACACATGATAGCCAGCACCTTATGGTATAAATCAGCAAAGAATGTCCTCACTTTGTTGTATAGAAAGTCTCATTAGTAAGGAAGTATATATGAATTTTCTGAGTCTAGACCTATACTAACTGCTCGGGGTTTGTTAGGTTAGGTAAGGTTAAGTTTAGGGTATCTTCAAACACACGATAGCCAGTACCTTATGGTATAAATTAACAAAGAATGGCCTCACTTTGTTGTATAGAAAGTCTCATTAGTAAGGAAGCATATATGAATTTTCTGAGTCAAGACCTATAGTAACTTTTTTTTTTCATTATTGTTTCCCTTATTTTTGCCCTTGAGCTGCTTCCTATGCTGTAAAAAAACCCATTTGGGGTTTGTTTGGTTAGGTTAGGTTAAGTTTGGGGTATCTTCAAACACATGATAGCCAGCACCTTATGGAGTAAAACAACAACCCCAATCCTCACTAACCTAGAATCCCCTGTCTTCCCTTCTTCAACTCCTCCACCTCCTCCTTGCCCTACCCACCTCCCTATCTTTAATATAATGTTCACTAAATCACCCACACTGTCACCGTAATCCCTCCTTCCTCCCCATCTTCCCCTCCTCCCTCCTCCTCCATTTTACAGAAGCGAGAGAAAAGAACTAGAAAATTTAGCAACAACACAAGCAAAATATAACATTGTGGTGCAACTCAAAATAATAAAAAAATACATAATTCATCACAGCTATCATGAGATCAAAGGAATGGATAGAATAGACACTTAAAAAAAAACATAGATACATAAAAGACTACAGAATTAACAGATAGACAATATGATAGGACCCAAAGGCAGGAGTAGGAGGAGGGGGAGGAAGAGGAGCCTTTGATGAAGCAGATAAGGGTGTGCCTATCTCTGAGTGCCGGTTCAGTGCCATTGCAAGAAGTGGCGAGGATGTGAAAAATGTAATGGTCGAGTTCTGAATCCCCGAGGTGACGTGTGGGAGGAGGAGGAGGAGGAGAGGCAGAGTAGGGTTCGAGAGAGGATCATTGAGGATATTTGTTCGTCCCTTATCCTCCTCCTCCTCCTCTTCCTCCACCTCCTCTTCCTCTTCCTCCTCCTCCTTGACCTCATCCTACTAACAATGTCCCTCTCATCGTTCTTTTTTGCCCTATTTATCCTCCTCCTCCTCCTACTACTCCTCCTCCTCGAAGCGCCGTCAGGAATGTGTTGTCAGGTTATGTGTGGGATGTGCCGCGAGGATACACACACACACACACACACACACACACACACACACACACACACACACACACACACACACATTATTACGTACATACATGGCATACGGGTGATATTAATGTGCGTGTCTCCGTCCCGAGTTATGTAATTATATTTATGCATCTCACGCCGGGTGGCCGCCATTAATTACAGGTGGGGAAGGTGCGGGCATGGGGAGGGGGGGGGCATGTAGGTGCATTGTACGACCCGTTGTTTGATGACACTTGTGGTGATGATAATGATAAAGATGATGGTATTAATAATAATAATAATAATAATAATAATAATAATAATAATAATAATAATAATAATAATAATAATAATAATAAGTACAGTACAGATGGTAATGATGATGGAAATGATAGTAAGTGCTGTAAAGATGCAAAGGAAGGGAAAGTTTGACAAAAGGATAGGAAAAGATGTGTGTGTGTGTGTGTGTGTGTGTGTGTGTGTGTGTGTGTGTGTGTGTGTGTGTGTGTGTGTGTGCAGACGAAGGAAAGTATGAGCGGAAAGGAAGGAAACGAATAATGAGGTCTTTGAGTCCCTGAGGAAGGTTCAGTAACACGAGGATTTCTTGGTATTTTTGTTAAAAGTAGCAAAGTGTCGTAAGAAAAATCCTTTGTCTTAAGATACCCAGGAGGAGGAGGAGGAGGAAGAAGAAAAAGAAGAAGAAGAAGAAGAAGAAGAGGAGGAGGGGAACATAAAAAAGGACAAGTAAGAAGATAACGAGAAACTGTATGATAGAAACTTAGCAAAATGATAAAGGAAAAACAGAGGCAACAAAACAGGTATGATATGGATGGATGCATTGATATAACTGGATGGAAAAAGACAAACATGTAAATAGAGAGAGACACTTTATTTTAGTTAGACTGGAGGAAAGTAAGGAGGCAAAGGAAGGAAGTGGAGGTGATTAAGGCGAGGTGGAGGAAAGTAAAGGAGAGAGAGGAGTGTAGGTTAGGGGAGAGGAGAGAGGAGAAGAGAGAAGGTTAGAGGAGGGAGAGAGGGAAGGAGAGAGGAGGAAGACTTGAGAAAGGGAGAGAGTGAGGAAGACTAGGGAGGGTGAGAGAGGGAAGGAGGGAGTGAGGAAGACTTGAGAAAGGGAGAGAGGAAGACTAGGGAAGGTGAGAGGGAAGGAGGTTGAGTGAGGAAGACTTGAGAAAGGGAGAGAGTGAGGAAGACTTGGGGAGGGTAGAGGGAAGGAGGGAGAGTGAGGAAGACCTGAGAAAGGGATAAAGGGAGGAAGACTTGTGGACGGTAGAGGGAAGGAGGTTGAGTGAGGAAGGTTAGATCCCGGCCCCGTGTTACCGTTACCCGCCACGCACAATGTAGTGACTCTCCTGATGCGGGAAGCGACCCCAGACCTTCAATCAACCCTAACTTCAGCGAGCAGCTACAGCGTATGCCCCAATTATAGATAGATAGATAGATAGATACAGATAATTTTCCTCTTACCTTCCGACCATGTCACAAAGCTTCCTAACAAAGAGCAAATCGCAGCAATTGGAAGAACACACATTACGAAATGGACTTTGAAACACTCCAGCTAAAAAAGTAGTTTGGGACGAACAGAACCTCTACCAGTGTACTATGCGAAAGAGCAATTATGTCGTCTGTTCCTACACGTAGTCTTTATAACTCTTCATTGGTAGGACGGGAGGAGAGGGAAAAGAATATAGTTAGTGTGATGAGTAAGATAAGGGTGAAAGATGAATAAAAACACAGCTATGAGAAGGAACGAGGCAAAGAAATGCAAGGAAATGAGCGAAAGGAAGGAGAAAAAACAGAGAGAGAGAGAGAGAGAGAGAGAGAGAGAGAGAGAGAGAGAGAGAGAGAGAGAGAGAGAGAGAGAGAGAGAGAGAGAGAGAGAGAGAGAGAGAGAGAGAGAGAGAGATTTACATAGAAAATCAGACCACACAGACCCCATGGTCCAGACTTGGTGGTCTGTCCTTAAACCTAAGTGATTTTACATTAATCAGAAGACTCCAAAACGTTGCACTTCTACTCTAGTTGATATTAAGTTGAAGGAAATGACGGTCGAGCTTATTTTTGAAGGAGTCAATCGTGTTACACTGGACCACTGATGGTGGAAGCTTATTCCATTCTCGCACTACAACGTTGGTGAAGAAAAATTTTGTGCAGTCTGAATTTACTTGTCTACATCTGAGTTTTACGCCATTGTTCCTCGTGCGCAGACTGTCATCGATCATAAACAATGTTGATCTGTCTACATTCGTGAAACCATTAAGTATTTTAAAACATTCGATCAGTTTTCCTCGGAGGCGACGTTTCTCAAGAGAGAACATGTTAAGGGTAGAAAGCCTTTCTTCGTAGGATTTGTTGCGCAAGGAAGGGATCATTTTCGTTGCCCGACGCTGAACACCTTCTAATTTAGCAATATCCTTTGCATGGTGGGGGGACCAAAACTGTACCGCATATTCCAAGTGGGGTCTAACTAAACTGTTGTAGAGCGGGAGTATTACATCTTTATTCTTGAATACAAAGTTTCTTTTAATGAAGCCCAACATTCTGTTCGCTTTATTTGCTGCATCGATGCATTGCTGTGAGAATTTGAGGTTTGACGCGATTTTGACCCCCAAGTCTTAGACGCATTGAACGCTTTTGAGTTTAACGCCGCGCATTTCGTATTCGAACTTCTTATTCCTCGTTCCAACTTGAAGGACCTGGCACTTGTCTACGTTAAAGGGGATCTCCCATCTATCCGACCAAGAGAGAGAGAGAGCGAGAGAGAGAGAGATATATATATATATATATATATATATATATATATATATATATATATATATATATATATATATATATATATATATATATATATATATATATATATATATATATGCAATGGTACAGCGGGAAGGGGAAAGGGGAAAGCTCCAAGTGAAGTGACGATAAGCATCCTTGTACCGGACCCCTGAACCTCGCATCCTCCTTAAAACACACACACACACACACACACACACACACACACACACACACACACACACACACACACACACACACACACACACACACACACACACACACACACACACACCAAACCATATCACAATTCCTCGCCGTCGTGTGTGTGTGTGTGTGTGTGTGTGTGTGTGTGTGTGTGTGTGTGTGTGTGCTTTCTTTCGTTCGACTCTCCCTGTTCTACAAAAACGGATCCTACGGCGGAGGAAGACCCGAGAGGATTTTTCTCCCTGCCCGTCGGCGTTCCGGAGGCCATTCTGTTTTCAATCCCTGAGCTGACGAAAGCTGTTTTCTGCCACGAAACCGTAATTATTTTTAATATCATCTCACAAGCAACAACTATGAAGTTCTTCCTTGCTTGGACGCTCGTCATCATCCTGGGGATGATGGCCGGTCAGCCGGACAGCCGGTCAGCCGGTCAGCCAGCCGGCCAGCAGCTGGCCGGCGGGTTTTTTTTTTTTTTTTTTACGTTGTTGCCTATTGCGCCGGTAGGCATCTTCCCGGTGGGGCCTGATGGTCGGCCCAAGGCTTCTTCCAGGTGGGGCCTGATGGTCGGCCCAGCCCGTTCTGGCGCAGGCGAGTGTTTTATAGTGGCGCCATCTTGCATTGGCTCATGCTGCCCCCCGGAACTCGTTCTTGATTCGCTTGGACGGCTTCCTCTAGAGTCCGGGTTGATGGGTGGTCTTCAGGACAGCATGTGGGCAGTTTTAAGCCACTCGGCGGTGACTGAAAAATCCGAGTGGTAGCGTGGGGATTCGAACCCGCGCCGTCCATCACGCGGTGAATGTGAGCCCAGTACGCTACCACCTACGCCACCGCCTACCCAGCTGCTGGCCGGCTGGCTGACCGGCTGACCGGCTGTCCGGCTGACCGGCCATCATCCCCAGGATGATGACGAGCGTCCAAGCAGGGAAGAACTTCATAGTTGTTGCTTGTGAGATGATATTAAAAATAATTACGGTTTCGTGGCAGAAAACAGCTTTCGTCAGCTCAGGGATTGAAAACAGAATGGCCTCCGGAACGCCGACGGGCAGGGAGAAAAATCCTCTCGGGTCTTCCTCCGCCGTAGGATCCGTTTTTGTAGAACAGGGAGAGTCGAACGAAAGAAAGCACACACACACACACACACACACACACACACACACACACACACACACACACACACACACGACGGCGAGGAATTGTGAGCTCCAAGGGGCTCCCAAAGGACAAGGTGCCCTACCCTAGCCTCGAGAAGGCCAATTACGACCCTTGGAAGAAACATGACGAGGGGGAACTCAAAGATTTCCCCAAAATGCCTGATCTTGAGAAGATGAACACAAGTTTGCAAAATGGCGCGAATGACAGTATCAAGACCGTGGAAAGGAAAGTCTTTGATAATAGAGATGAAACGGGGCATGTAACCGGCAATAAGACAGTCGTTGAAAAGACTACAGAAACTGACCTACAGCCCAACGGAAATGTATCAAAGATTACGGAAACACAGATTGTTATTGATGAGGAAGGTAAAGAAAGTGCCGAAAAATCTGTCACAGAGAGCAAAACTCTGACGCAAACCACTCCACACAACGGGTCCCTAACACAGACGGTGGACGTGAACAAGGTCACGGACGAAGAGGGTAATGAAATACACGAGGAAGTTGTTATAAAGAAGGAAGCAACAGTACTGCCTCTTACCAGTGCCACTGAGGTAACAAAGGAGATTCTGCCAGGCAATAAAACGAATCAATTATTAGCAACAGAGAAAGAAGAAAAACTACCTTTAGAGGAAACCATTAGGGAAACATGTGTGGAAAGTAAGAACGATACGGATAAGAGCGACGGACGCCAGAAAGTAGAACGGACAGAGAAAACCATTGAGATTCTTCCCGGCAATAAAACGAATGAAATGTTAGTAACAGAAAAAGAAGAGAAACTGCCTTCACAGGAAACCATTAAGGAGACATCTGTGGAGACTAAGAATGTAACAGAAAATGGCGATGGTCCTCTGACAGTAGAACGGACAGAGAAAACAAAGGAGATTCCGCCAGCCAATGAAACGAATGAAATTATAGTAACAAAGAAAGAAGAAAGACTACCTTCACAGGAAAGCATTTCGATGACATCTGTGGAGGAGAGTAGAAATGCTTCAGAAAATGGCGATGGACCTCAGAAAATAGAACGAACAGAGAAAACAAAGGAGATTCTGCCCGGCAATAAAACGAATGAAATTGATGTAACAGAGAAAGAAGAAAGACTACCTTCACAGAAAAGCATTTCGATGACATCTGTGGAGGAGAGTAGAAATGCTTCAGAAAATGGCGATGGACCTCTGGTAGTACAACGAACAGAGAAAACAAAGGAGATTCTGCCCGGCAATGAAACGAATGAAGTTGTTGTAACAGAGAAAGAAGAAAAACTACCTTCACATGAAACCATCAAGGAAACATCGGTGGAGAGTAGGAATGTTACAGAGAATGGCGACGGACCTCTGGTAGTTGACCGAACAGAGAAAACAATGGAGATTCTGCCCGGCAATGAAACGAATGAAGTTGTAGTAACTGAGAAAGAAGAAAGATTACCTTCACATGAAACCACCAAGGAAACATCGGTGGAGAGTAGGAATGTTACAGAAAATGGCGATGGACCTCTGATAGTTGACCGAACAGAGAAAACAAAGGAGATTCTGCCCGGCAATGAAACGAATGGAGTTGTTGTAACAGAGAAGGAAGAAATACTACCTTCACGGGAAACTGCTGTGACGCCACCGAAGGTTGTTAAAAAGATTAGGAGAAGGAAAGCTTGTAGGTGTGACTCGTTGTTGACCCTTTCGGTGGTAACAGAAGAATTAATTGAAAGAATTGCTCGTGTTGTATTGAAGGAAATGACAACAGAGTAGTGATAGTGTGTTACTGTTTCTCTTATCAATTTCTTTGAAAAAAATCAAAATCAAAATAAATATTAAAGAGGTCAGGAGGCCGTGAACCATTCAAATATGTCACTTATGAACACGGTGATTGTGGCCCCGGTTTAGACTCGAGAGAGTTGTGTTTCTTTTAAGAGTGTACACACACAGTGCCGGTTTGTGTCCGGCCCTGAGTATCACAGCAGTTAGTGGCGTCCATCGTTCCTCCATTGTCCTCGAATTTTACGGTTCTCGCGATTAATTTGCCAGATTTTGCACCACATATCGCGCCTTTTGTTGGGTATATTTTTGTGTGAGCGTTAGAGAGAGAGAGAGAGAGAGAGAGAGAGAGAGAGAGAGAGAGAGAGAGAGAGAGAGAGAGAGAGAGAGAGAGAGAGAGAGAGAGAGAGAGAGAGAGAGAGAGAGAGAGAGAGAGAGAGAGAGAGAGAGAGAGAGAGAGAGAGAGAGAGAGAGAGAGAGAGAGAGAGAGAGAGAGAGAATAAATAAAGAATAAGCGTGCGTGATACAAAAATCAAAGCAGAAACAGTTTGTATGAGGATAATACACAAACAATATAGATAAGATAAGAACGTGGAAAGAGAGAGAGAGAGAGAGAGAGAGAGAGAGAGAGAGAGAGAGAGAGAGAGAGAGAGAGAGAGAGAGAGAGAGAGAGAGAGAGAGAGAGAGAGAGAGAGAGAGAGAGAGAGAGAGAGAGAGAGAGAGAGAGAGAGAGAGAGAGAGAGAGAGACTGCATTTCCGATTACTTTCCTATACCATCATTTATCTTTCCTTTTTTAAACCAATTTTTCTCCGCTCCAACACAATCCCATTCTCTCCTAACCTGACCTTCTCCTCCTCCTCCTCTTTCTCCTCTCCTACCCTCTCTCCCATGCCCCTCCCCACACGCACACAAGCCTCCTCCCCGCGCCCACTGGGCGTCAATGGCCCATGGCAGCTGCATAGGAACCCACGTCTTCTACACCCCCCCCCCCCCCTCCATCGCTCCTATTCTCACTCCCCCCCTTTTTTTTCCTCTTCAATTCCCCTTTCCCTTTTACTTACAATGTCACACTCCTTGTATGGTAATGGTTTTGTGTGTTGGCGGGGGTGGGGGGGAAGGGTGTCTGTTTGTGTGTGTGTGTGTGTGTGTGTGTGTGTGTGTGTGTGTGTGTGTGTGTGTGTTAACTGAATTACTTTTGCAACTATAATCATCACCGCTCTCTCTCTCTCTCCCTTTATCATTTTTAGCGCATATTTGACTTAACCTTTTACTTCAGTTACTTAAAACACACACACACACACACACACACACACACACACACACACACACACACTTTCCCTTCCCCATAAACACCAAATGCCTTGCCAGTAATATTTTTTTCCCCACGGTTGGTTTGCGAGTCTTTCATAATTCACGACATCTACTCAAGCCCTGGAATGCCTCTCTCTCTGCCTCAAGGAAACGTGCCAAGGGGAAGAGAAACTGGAGCATCACTTTAACTTTATTATTTTTTGTGTGTGTGACGATATTTCTATTTCTATTTTTTTCAATATTTTTCAGTTATTGTTCTCCTTGCAATTTTTTTTACGATATTTCTTTTTTTTTTTTTACATTTTCTTCATCTGTATTTTTTTCAGTTATTGTTTTCCTTTGCAATTTTTTTTTGACGATATTTCTATTTTTCTTTTCTTATTACATTATCTTTATCTATATTTTCTTTTAATTATTATCTTTCTTTGCAACCTTTTATTTTTATTTATTTTTCAGCCCTTTTTCATAGCATTTTCGTCTTTTTTTTTATTTATTTATTTTTACATACCTGCCTATAGCGCCGGTAGGCTTTCTTCAGGGTCCAGATTGTTGGCCCAAGCCCGTCATGGCGCAGGCAATTTTTATAGTAGCGCCAGTTGTGCTTGCTTTATTTTCCTGTTTTTATTTAATTTTTGTGATCTTGAACCATTCATTATTACACACACACACACACACACACACACACACACACACACACACACACACACACAGGTGATATTTGTTCCCTCATTAATTATAATCAGTTCCAGGTAGACTTGTCATACTTAATTCACGAGTGGCAAGTGTTTTTTTTTCCGTGTTCAAGCGCTTGCTGATGCGGGAGAGTACGTGACCTTTCCAAGAGCTCACTTATTTATCTGTGTATTTATTTAGTTGCTTATTCATTTATTTTTGTTCTTGGAGAGTATATTTCATGTCCTACTCTTTTATGAACCCGAAAGTTATCATTCACGTGCGTTTTCTTTTATACTTTCTGTACGTACGAAAAAAGGGAGGTAAGGTAAGGGGATGAAAAAGGGAAGGGGGGGTATGGGGACTGAGGTTGAAGGTATATTACTGTATATCCGTCCTAAACAAGGGAGATATGGTTCGGGGATGAATAGGGAAGGGAGGTTGAGGCTGAGGTTGAAGTTATATATTAATTGTCAGTGGAGGAGGAGGAAGAAGTAGAGCAGGAGGAGGAGGAGGAGGAGGAGGAGGAAGAAGAAGAAGAATTGAAGCAGGAAAAGGAGGAGGAGGTGGAGGAGGAGGAGGAGGAAGAAGTAGAGCAGGAGGAAGAGGAGGAGGAGGAAGAATTGAAGCAGGAGAAGGAGGAGGAGGAGGAGGAATTGAAGCAGGAGGAGGAGGAGGAGGAGGAGGAAGAAGTAGAGCAGGAGGAGGAGGAGGAGGAGGAGGAGGAGGAGGAGGAGGAGGAAGAATTGAAGCAGGAGAAGGAGGAGGAGGAGGAGGAATTGAAGCAGGAGGAGGAGGAGGAGGAATTGAAGCAGGAGGAGGAGGAGGAAGTGTAGCAGGAGGAGGAGGAGGAGGAAGAGGAAGTGAAGCAAGAGGAGGAGGAGGAGGTGGAGGTCAGGTCATCAATTCGTTAATCATCTCATTTATTTATCCTCGCACGTTTATTAACATTCATGCACTTCTTTTCCAGCTCTTAATAAGCAACGCGAATAACGTCAAATATTCAGTAATTTTCTATTTAACTCATTCACCAATCAACGTCATTAGTATTCGTGTATAACTTCTTAATGAACTTTATTTTTGACTTGAAGTGTATATGATTTGCCTTCTTCATTAAGTAAGTCATAAGGAAGGGTATTAATGACCTCTCGTATCGTGTATCAGACTGCAGGTGTGAGTATTTATTGGTACCTTTAATTATTTACTCACCTGTGGACCTGATCGACTACACCTGACTTTTTTTTTATTTTTTTTATTTATTTATTATTTTTTTTGTGGGAGGGTGAATCAACAATGTTCTTCACTACACCACTATGTTATGGACGCTCTCATTTAATTGATATATTCCATGATTATCTATGACTATTTAGCGATTTTTTTTTATAGTAGAGAAAGCGCATAATTATAATTCTCTCTCTCTCTCTCTCTCTCTCTCTCTCTCTCTCTCATACTCACCTGTTTGTAATGTTTGTTTTCCTCTTAAGACAGGCTCGAATGTGTGTGTGTGTGTGTGTGTGTGTGTGTGTGTGTGTGTGTGTGTGTGTGAGGACCCTCCAGCCCACCTGTGTATGTCTTTACCTGAGGACTCTTGTTCCTCATAATTAACAGGTGTAAGAGTCATCCTCAGTCCTCATCCTCATCTCGTTTTCTTTTCTTCTGTTTTCTTTGTCCTCCTCCATTTTTTATCTTCCTCTTAGTCGTGTTCCTCCTTTTTTATCTGGCTTTTAGTTCTCTTCCTCCTTTTTTTCTCTTCTCGCCTTCTCCCCTTCTCCTCGTTCTCCTCGTCGTTGTCATTGTCTATCTTACTTTCTCTCTTTCTCCTCTTCTTCCTCCTCCTAATCCTTCTCCTCCTCTACTTCATATCTGCTCATCTGTTTGACACTCGATATGGGTACGTATTAAAAAAAAATAGTAGTAGTAGTAGTAGCAGTAGTAGTAGTAGTAGTAGTAGTAGTAGTAGTAGTAGTTCAGGTATATATTCACTTCTTTTTATTCATTCATACCGCTGGGTGAGTGAGTGCATATGATCGCTCTGAATATTCGTGTATGAGTCGGTCACTGGAGTGTTTTTCTCGCCGATACTTGAGCGCTGATTATGCATTCCCTCTGAGGCTCTTCTTGTATTATTCCCTCTCCCAAGTGTTCCTCCTCTTCCACCTCAGCCTCTCCACCTCTCCACCTACACTTGTGCCTCCAGTCTGTTTCCCTTCCTTCACCTCCTCCACCTCTCAACCCCCTCCACATGATTTCCCTCCCTTTCCCTTCCTTCTCTACTCTCTTCCACCTTAGCTCTCTACCTCCTCCTCCTTCTTCTCTTCCACCTATGCTTCTCTTTCACCTTCTCCTCCACCTCTCCACTTACCTAATGCCTCCCCTCCTTTTCCTTTCTTCATCTCCACCTCCTCCACTCGCTTCTTCTTACCTCCATTCTTTTTTTTTCTTCTTCCTTTTCTCCTCTTTTTTCCCTTCCTTGTTTCCCTATTCCTTTTCCTATCTCCCTTCCTTTATCTTCCTTTCTTCCTCCCATCCTTCCTCCCTCTTGCCTCTCCTCCACTTCCTTCCCATCCTCTCCCCTCCTTCCTCTCTCCTCTATCTCCCTTTTCCTCTTCATCTTTCTCCATTTGCATCAGCCTGAGAGGAGGAAGGGAAGAAGAAAGGACAGGGTGGAGGAAACGAGGGAGAGAGGAAGGCAGGGAAGGAGGGAAGAAGAGGAGGGAGGAAAAAGACGGAGGAATGATAATGGGAGAACCCAAAGAGCGAGGAACGAAAATGGAGGAAGGAAGGAAAGGAGGAAAAAGCAGTGAGAGACGGGACCGGTGGAAGAGAAGGAAGGAAGAGAGAGAGAGAGAGAGAGAGAGAGAGAGAGAGAGAGAGAGAGAGAGAGAGAGAGAGAGAGAGAGAGAGAGAGAGAGAGAGAGAGAGAGAGAGAGAGAGAGAGAGAGAGAGAGAGAGAGAGAGAGAGAGAGAGAGAGAGAGAGAGAGAGAGAGAGAGAATTGGAGGCAGTCCAGACTTACTCCCTTGAGCGAGCTTTTGGGAGGTGCAGTGTTGGAGGAAGAAGAAGAAGAAAAGGAAAAAGAGGAGGAGGAGAAGAAGGCTGTGTTGAAGGTGAGGGTGTTAAGAATAAAAGGGAAAATGGGTTGAGGGGAAAAATGGGAGATTAGATGAAGGGAAAAAAAGGGAGATAAGGTAAGGGGATGAGGGGTGATGGGGGTTGGGGTGGTGAGGTTGAAGGCATATTATAATTGTAGGTGGAGGAGGAGGTATGAAGGTCAGGTCAGGTCATATCATAGGCGTTAGTGGCAATGGTAGTGGTGGCAGTGGGGAAGGTATTTGAGGGGACATTGAGGTGAAGGGGGGGCAAGGGAATTGGAGAGGGGTTTGAGGGTTCCTTCCCCTCCCTCGCCCCCCCTCACAATAACCGCCGCTGCATCACCCACCAGGCTTCACGCAGCGCCCCCCCCTCCCCCCCTCCTTCATTACTCATGCTCTGGGGCGCCACCGGAATGCTGTATCTCTCCCCTTCTCATCTCCCCTTCTCATCTCCCCTCCTCATCTCCCTTGTCCGCACTTCTCTCTATTCTCACCCATCTTCTCATCTCTATATCTCCTCATTTCCTCCTCCTATTTCTCCTTCTCACTCCTACTCTTCCCTTTCTCTTTTTTTTTTTTTTTCATTCCACTTCATCCCTCCTTCTTTCTCCTCTCGTTTGGACTCCTTCATTTCCTTTCCTCCTCTTCCTCCTCCTTCTCTCTCCCTCACTTCTCTTTCTCTCTCCATTTCTTTCCTCTTTTGCATCTTTCCTGATCCGCATCCTTACTCCTCTTCCTTTCCTCCTCCTCCATCTCCTCCTCTTTACTCTTTCACCTCCCCTCTTTTCCCTCCACTTTCTCTCTCCTCCTCCTCGTTCGCACTTTTCCCCTCCGCACCCCTCCACCTCTTCCTTATTTCCTCCTCCTCCTTCTCCTTCCTCCACTTCTCTCATTTTTCTTCCAATTCCTCCCTCCTCCAGCCTCCTTGTTCCCTCTTTCCCATATTCCTCATGTATGTATGTATGTGTGTATGTATGTATGTATGTATGTATGTGTGTGTGTAAATACTGTGTCTGTAACTTGATATCTACAGTCAGTGAGTCCTCTCTCTCTCTCTCTCTCTCTCTCTCTCTCTCTCTCTCTCTCTCTCTCTCTCTCTCTCTCTCTCTCTCTCTCTCTCTCTCTCTCTCTCTCCATTGTTCCCTGCGTCCTTTCTTCCGTTCCCACCGACCTCCTTCCTCTTCCTCCTCCTCTTCCTCCTCTTCCTCCTCCTCTTCCTCCTCTTCCTCCTCCTCTTCCTCCTCTTCCTCCTCCTCTTCACCTCAACCAACACATCCTTCCCCTAACCGAAACCTCCTCAACTCTTCCTCCCACCTTCCCTTCCCTCCTCCTCCTCCTCCTCCACCTCTCTCCCTCTCCACTTTTGGCACTCCGTCCTTCTATCTCTCTCCCTCTCTCCCCTCCTGGCACTAATCCTAAGGGAATCATGGTGCCATTTCATGTGGTAGCAGGTAATTGGGTGCCATTATGGTGCCATGAGGGAAGGGGATGACACTGCCCGATGCCCCTCACTGGGAAAGGGGTGAAGAAAATGGGGAGTGATGAAAGGTTGAGGAGGAAGAAGAGGGGGATGAGGAAAGGGTGGCAGTGGAAGAAAATGAGGTGAGGAAGATTGGGAGTGGAGGAAAATGAGGGTGAGGAAGGCTGGAGGTGGAGGAAAATGAGGGTGAGGAAGGCTGGAGGTGGAGGAAAATGAGGGTGAGGAAGGCTGGAGGTGGAGGAAAATGAGGGTGAGGAGGGTTGGAAGTGGAGGAAAATGAATGAGGAAAATGAAGGTGAAAAAGGTTGGAAGTGGAAGAGGAAATTTTAAAGAAGGAAAACAGCAAAAAAATACAGGTAGACTAAAAAGATAGTGAAGATAGGTGGAGGAGGAAGAAAATGGGTGTCAAGATGGCTGGAAGTGGAGGAAAATTTAGGTGAAGAAAAGTTGAAGAGAAAAAAAAAATAAAAGTAACAAAAAAATCGAAATAATAATAATAATAACAACAAATGATAATATAATAATGAAAGTAATCCACATCTTTTTTTACGCTTTATATGCCACAAATAAGAAAGAAAAAACAAAACAAATCATTCACAGGTAAACAAGATAACAGGTAAACAAGATAACAGGTAAACAGAGGTAGGTGATGGTGACCAGGTAAACAACAAACAACCCCAAAAAAATACAGCCGATACAGAGGTAGAAAAAAAAAATAGAGCTGAAAAGAGTGAATAATAGAATGTTAAAGAGAGGCATTGTTGTGGCGAGACAGGCTGAAGGGTGGAGGAGGGAGCGGAGAAGGGAGAGAAAGGGAGAGGAGATGAGAGAAAGGAAAGAGGGGAGAGGTGAGGTGAGGTGGCTTGGACGAGGGGGAAACGAGGGAGATGGGGAGGAAAGAGAAAGGAACAAGGAAAGGGCAGGGAAGAGAGGAGAAAGGAGGAACGAATAAATGGAGGAGGAAGTAAGAGAGAGAGGAAGAAGAGAGGAGAGAGAAGTAAGATAAGGTAAGGATGCATGGACGAAGGGGAAGCGAAGCAGAGAAGAGGGAGAGAGAGAGGGAGAAGGAAAGGGCGGGGAAGAAAGAAGAAAGGAGAGAGAGGAAGAAAAGTGAGGAAGGGGAGAAGAAAGGGGAGGTAAGGAAGTCTCCAGAAGGGGGAAGGGAGGGAGAGAGAGGGAGAGGAAGAAAGGAGGAGAGGTGAGGAAGGAGAAAGGGTAGAGATGAGGTAAGGATATCCGGGCGAAGGGAAAACGAAAGAGAGAGATAGTGGGAGAGGGGAATAGAGAGAGAGAAGGAAAGGGAAGAGAGAAGGAAGTAGGAATGAATAAATGGAGGAGAAAGAGACCAGAGAGAGGAGGAAAGAGGGAAGAATAATTAGTGGAGAAAGCGTGAGAGAAGGGAGGCCAGAAGAGGAATAGGAGGGAAAGGAGAAAGATGGAAGAGGGAAAAGCCTGGATAAAAGGTGATGGAAGTCAAATTGGAGGAGAGAGAGAGAGAGAGAGAGAGAGAGAGAGAGAGAGAGAGAGAGAGAGAGAGAGAGAGAGAGAGAGAGAGAGAGAGAGAGAGAGAGAGAGAGAGAGATAGAGAGAGAGAGAGAGAGAGAGAGAGAGAGAGAGAGAGAGAGAGAGAGAGAGAGAGAGAGAGAGAGAGAGAGAGAGAGAGAGAGAGAGAGAGAGAGAGAGAGAGAGAGAGAGAGAGAGAGAGAGAGAGAGAGAGAGAGAGAGAGAGAGAGAGAGAGAGAGAGAGAGAGAGAGAGAGAGAGAGAGAGAGAGAGAGAGAGAGAGAGAGAGAGAGAGGATACAAAAAAAAAGTGTTATAGAGATGAGTGTAAATATTTAAGCATTGTCTAGAAGAGGAGAAAGATAGAAGAGGAAGAAACGAGAAGATAAAAGAAAAGATAAGAGAGGAATGAAAGATAAACGGAGGAGATAAATCATAGCAGAAATGTTGAAAATGAGCAAGAGAGGTGACGAAAAAAAAAAAGAAAAAAAGAAAGAAAGATGAATGGAGGAACGAGAAGGATAAAGAAAAATAAGAAAAAGACGAGTAAGAAAATAAGATGAATGGAGGAGATAAAGTATAAGATGAACGTTGAAGATAAGCAAGAAAAGGATAAGGAAAAAGAAGAGTAAAGAAGATAAGAAAGATGAAAAAGGAGATGAATGGAGAAGATTAATATAGATAAAACAGAGAGGGGAAGAAAAAAGGAAAAGAAAAGGAGATGGAAGAGGAAACCGGAGCAAAGTAAAGGAGGAAAAGAGAGTAAGAAATGACTTTATAACCAGGAAAGGAATAGAAAAGGAACAAAAAATAGAAAGAAAAGAAAAAGAGTAAGAAAAAGAAAGACAAACGAAAGAGAGAATGGGAAAAAAAGGCAGAAAAGATAAACAGAGGGAAAAACAGTAACAGGCATGAGGAAAAAAATGATTAGTCAGAAAAGAAAAGAGGAGTTTAAAGGACAAGGAAAAAGAGGGAAAAAAAGGAGATGAGAGAATGGGAAAAAAAGAAGAGAAGACAAATAGGAGAAGAATAGTAGCAGATATGAAGACAAAAAAAATAGAAAAGCAAAGATTAGTTAAAAAGACAAGGAAAAAGATGAAAAAAAAGGAGATGAGAGAATGGGAAAAAAAAAGCAGAGAAGACAAATAGGGGAAGAATAGAAGTAGGTATAAAAAAAATAATCACAAAAGCAAAGAATAGTTTAAAGGACAAGGAAAAAGAGGAAAAAAAGATGAGAGAATGGAAAAAAAGAAGGGGAAGAATAGAAGTAGGTTTGAAGAAAAAATATTAGTAAGAAAACCAAAGAATAGTTTAAAGGACAAGAAAAACAGAGGAAAAAAGAATACAAGATGAGATGCCGAGATGAGTCTGTACACGGATCTTCTCTCATCGCGAAGTCACATCAGGGGAGAGAAATGGAAGCTCGGGGCTGTCTGGGCGCATCTGTCTCGCCGGCAATTACAAGGAGGCTGCGCGATCCCCGGCGGCCTGATAACTTGACAGCCGCACCTACCATTAGAGAGAGAGAGAGAGAGAGAGAGAGAGAGAGAGAGAGAGAGAGAGAGAGAGAGAGAGAGAGAGAGAGAGAGAGAGAGAGAGAGAGAGAGAGAGAGAGAGAGAGAGAGAGAGAGAGAGAGAGAGAGAGAGAGAGAGATTTTGTGAGAGAGAGAGATAGAGAGAGAGAGAGAGAGAGAGAGAGAGAGAGAGAGAGAGAGAGAGAGAGAGAGAGAGAGAGAGAGAGAGAGAGAGAGAGAGAGAGAGAGGAGAGAGACAAGAAGTAATAATAATGAAAGAAGGAGATTATGTGTGAGAGAGAGAGAGAGAGAGAGAGAGAGAGAGAGAGAGAGAGAGAGAGAGAGAGAGAGAGAGAGAGAGAGAGAGAGAGAGAGAGAGAGAGAGAGAGAGAGAGAGAGAGAGAGAGAGAGAGAGAGAGAGAGAGAGAGAGAGAGAGAGAGAGAGAGAGAGAGAGAGAGAGAGAGATGGGGGAGTGGGAGGAGGGGGTAAGGAAGTTAAATGAAGTTTTATTGTGTCAAATCTCTACTTGGCATTAACAGAGAGAGAGAGAGAGAGAGAGAGAGAGAGAGAGAGAGAGAGAGAGAGAGAGAGAGAGAGAGAGAGAGAGAGAGAGAGAGAGAGAGAGAGAGAGAGAGAGAGAGAGAGAGAGAGAGAGAGAGAGAGAGAGAGAGAGAGAGAGAGAGAGATTTACATAGATTCACATAGAAAATCAGACCACACAGACCCCATGGTCCAGACTTGGTGGTCTGTCCTTAAACCTAAGTGATTTTACATTAATCAGAAGACTCCAAAACGTTGCATTTCTACTCTAGTTGATATTAAGTTGAAGGAAGTGACGGTCGAGCTTATTTTTGAAGGAGTCAATCGTGTTACACTGGACCACTGATGATGGGAGCTTATTCCATTCTCGCACTACAACGTTGGTGAAGAAAAATTTGGTGCAGTCTGAATTTACTTGTCTACATCTGAGTTTTACGCCATTGTTCCTCGTGCGCAAAGTGTCATCGATCATAAACAATGTTGATCTGTCTACATTCGTGAGACCATTAAGTATTTTAAAACATTCGATCAGTTTTCCTCGGAGGCGACGTTTCTCAAGAGAGAACATGTTAAGGGTAGAAAGCCTTTCTTCGTAGGATTTGTTGCGCACGGAAGGGATAATTTTCGTTGCCCGACGCTGAACACCTTCTAATTTAGCAATATCCTTTGCATGGTGGGGATACCAAAACTATACCGCATATTCCAAGTGGGGTCTGACTAAACTGTTGTAGAGCGGGAGTATTACATCTTTATTCTTAAATAAAAAGTTTCTTTTAATGAAGCCCAACATTCTGTTCGCTTTATTTGCTGCATCGATGCATTGCTGTGAGAATTTGAGGTTTGACGCTATTTTGACCCCCAAGTCCTTGACGCATTGAACGCTTTTGAGTTTTAACGCCGCGCATTTCGTAATCAAACTTCTTATTCCTCGTTCCAACTTGAAGGACCTGGCACTTGTCTACGTTAAAGGGCATCTCCCATCTATCCGACCAAGCTGAAATTTTGTGCAAATCCTCTTGGAGGCTTTGCCTGTCTTCGTCAGTCAGAACCGAGTTACCAATCTTTGTGTCGTCTGCAAATTTACTAATGCGGTTATTGAGTCCAACATCCACGTCGTTGATGTAAATAATGAAGAGCACTGGGCCAAGAACCGAGCCCTGAGGGACGCCACTAGTGACCGGCGCCCACTCTGAGTTAAATCCGTCAATCACTACTCTTTGTTGTCTGTTGCTCAACCAATTCGCGATCCATTGGTTTACCTGACCGTCAATACCTATTTGCTTTAATTTGTAAAGTAATTTATGATGCGGGACTTTATCAAACGCTTTCTGGAAATCAAGATAGACTACGTCCAGTGATTTGGTTACGTCATAAACAGTGAAGAGGTCGTTATAAAAGGTTAATAGGTTTGATAGGCAGGATCTTTTGTTTCGGAGGCCATGTTGTGAGTCCCCAATTAATGAGTGGCTTTCAAGGTAACTCACAATTTTGTCTCTAATTATGCCCTCAAGTAGTTTACCTACAACCGAAGTTAGACTAATGGGCCTGTAATTACCTGGTACTTTTTTGTCTCCTTTCTTAAAAATCGGTGCCACGTTAGCCTTTTTCCAATCTGAAGGGACGATGCCTTGTCGCAAGGACATATTGAATGCGGATGTGAGGGAGGAGAGTATTTCGCTCTTTGTTTCTTTCAGCAGAGTTGGATATACTTTGTCAGGTCCAGGACTTTTATTTGTTTTAAGTGATTTGAGGGCTTTAAGGATTTCATCGGTTGTTATTTCAAAGTTAGGCAATGCATGCTCGGGATTTACATTAGTACTGGTGTTGGTGGTAGTAGTGGGAGGACTGTTATTATTAAACACCGAGGAAAAGTAATTGTTTAATAGGTTTGCAACGTGTTGGCTGTCAGTCACTAGTGCACCGTCGCTGTTTGTTCAAGGTCCAATTCCACTTCTGATCGCCTTTCTGTTGTTTATGTAACTGAAGAAGGATTTCGGATTATTTTTACAGTTATCTGCAATATTTTCTTCATATCTACGCTTTGCCTGACGCACTAATCTTTTTACTCGTTGCCTTGCATCATTGTAAAGTCTAATGTTTTCGGGCGTGCTTTGCTCTTTCTTTAACCTGTAAAACAATTTTCTCTCCTTGACTGAGTGTTTAATTTCGCTATTAAACGAAGGTGGACTTTTATTAGTATTAATTCGCTTCTCGCACAAAGGGACAAATGTGTACTGCTGAGAAAGAGAGAGAGAGAGAGAGAGAGAGAGAGAGAGAGAGAGAGAGAGAGAGAGAGAGAGAGAGAGAGAGAGAGAGAGAGAGAGAGAGAGAGAGAGAGAGAGAGAGAGAGAGAAATATACAAAACAACCCCCACTAACGGAACTAAACCATTAAAAAGCAATACCATAATAATTACACACCTCGCGGCCGGGGAAGCTTAGAGTCGCGGCAATGCTATAAGAGAGAGGGAGAGGGAGGGAGTGAGAGAGAGTGGGAGAGAGATTCGTTGCGGCCAGGTGAAGGTTGATGGTGGTAATTAATTTCTCTATTGATATACAGGCGGGCAGTGCAACCAAAGGGAGAATTTATGGTTGGGAAATTGCCTCTTACTCTCCTTACGGGGGATGGAGGAATGGACAGAAAGAAATTTAATGGAGCTTTTCAAGGGGAGGTGAAGAGGGAGGGAGGGATGGAAGGTGGGTGGAATGGGTTATGGTACAGTCTTGATAATGGAGAGAGAGAGAGAGAGAGAGAGAGAGAGAGAGAGAGAGAGAGAGAGAGAGAGAGAGAGAGAGAGTGAGAGAGAGAGAGAGAGAGAGAGAGAGAGAGAGAGAGAGAGATTTTGGCCACTTTTTCTTCTCCTTTACTGTAAAAAAAAGCTAGATAAACAGATAGATATAGACATAGATACTGAGAGATAGCTAGATAGATAAATAGATACATACACACATGTAGGCAAATTACTCACTGAAGCAGCCCGTGATATATATTTGTTGATCACTCTGGAAGCATAAGCATTCGAGAAACCCAAGCTTCTTAGTGTATTACATAGATACGTAGTAGTTAAGACAATACAGTGCAAATAGAAGGCTTGTATGCAACACGGTGCCACGGGGTAATATTCCTAAGTGGCGGCGGAGTCAACTTCATAATCGTAGAGGAGTCGTGAGATAATCCTGGCGTGGGGTGGATGGGCTCTCTTGGCTGTTCCTTCCGTCGCTTTCACTCCCACCTCCTGCCCTTTATATATCACGCTGTCATAATGTTCATATCGTTGGTCTGTGTCTGAGTGTGGGGAGGTATATGTGTGTGTGTGTGTGTGTGTGTGTGTGTGTGTGTGTGTGTGTGATTTCTTCTCCCTCCTCCAAATGCAATGATTATAATTGGTTGTAGAATTTACCGAGTCCTTAACGTCAACTTTTAATTAATTGAAAAGTGAGTCCTGCAGCATAGTAAAGGATGGGCGATGAATAGGGTTTTGATTCCCGACAACACGCGCTAATCTTGTTCCCGGAGCTTTCCCCGCCGAGGAAGGTCAGCTTAACGCAGCCACAAGGGAGGTGTTAAGGTCATTAATTATCTGACCCCACACACACACACACACACACACACACACACACACACACACACACACACACGAGGTCACATATATATACATTTTCGGCACCCTCCCGCCTGCCCAGCTGCCCCGCGTGACAGGTGTTGAGGGCACTATCACATCAAGCATCGGGACGGAGGGCGGAGAAGGGGAGGAGGGTGGGGAGGGGTCGCAGGAGAGGCCAGAAACACCCTCTTGACAGCCGCTGACAGCCCGGCTCGCCGCCCACACCCCTGCACCGACGTGGGGTCAATAATCATTAGTTATACATAACCCCCCCCCCACACACACACACACACACACGGGCGTCCGCTAAATAATGACCTTTTGCTGCTCTGATGATGGGTACTTTTGCGGCTTGAGGCCCCTCTCTCTCTCTCTCTCTCTCTCTCTTTTCCTCTCCCACGATTAACACCTGTCTGAGATATTAAAAATGATGTATGTGTGGATCTCATGGCTTGTGTGTGTGTGTGTGTGTGTGTGTGTGTGTGTGTGGGTGTGTGTGTGTGTGTGAATACGTGTAACGATCCTGTAGTCTCTCTGTATTGAATTTTTATCTTACATGGGTACCTACTTTTTTGCTGTTTATTGGTCCCTTTCTCTCTCACACACCCTCTCACACCATCTGACATTTAGCCATCACCCTGTCATCATGTTTGTATCGCTGGCGCGCGCGCGCGTGTGTGTGTGTGTGTGTGTGTGTGTGTGTGTGTGTGTGTGTGAAGGTATAGATGTGTTTGATTTCCTCTTCCTTCTCCACCTAATGTCCTTGTAGAATATATTATGAAGGGTACTTTTTGCAACCCATTTGATATGTGTGTGTGTGTGTGTGTGTGTGTGTGGGTGGGTGGGTGGGTGGGTGTGAGTGAGTTGGTGGGTGGGGTTTAACTTTTTATATATGAGCTTCCTATCGATCTGGCTGTCTTCAACCGCCTCTCAATCTTTCAAGGACTAAGTGGTGTATATGTGTCTATGTGGGTGTATGTTTTTGTCTGTGGGTGTATGTATGGAAGTGGTGTATGTATGTCTATGTTGGTGTATATGTCTTTGTCTTTGGGTGTATGAATGGGAGTGTTGTATGTCTGTATATTCTGGTGTAATTTTCTATGTCTGTGGGTGTATGGGAGTGGTGTATGTCTGTCTATGTGGGTGTTTTTGTGGGATCGGTGTATTTCTATATATGTGGGTGTTTTTGCGGGAGTGGTGTATGTTTATATATGGGTTGTATACCTCTGTGTCTGTGGGTGTATAGGAGTGGTGTATGTCTGTCTATGTGGGTGTTTGTCAATGTCTTTGGGTGTATGTCTATCTATGTGGCTTCATGTCTATATCTGTGGGTGTATGTCTGTCTATGTGGGTGCTTATGTCAATGTCTTTGGGTGTATGTCTATGTGGCTTTATGTCTATGTCTGTGGGTGTATGTCTGTCTCTGTGGCCTTATGTCTATGTCTGTGGGTGTATGTCTGTCTCTGTGGCCTTATGTCTATGTCTGTGGGTGTATGTCTGTCTCTGTGGCTTTATGTCTATGTCTGTGGGTGTATGTCTGTCTCTGTGGCTTTATGTCTATGTCTGTGGGTGTATGTCTGTCTCTGTGGCTTTATGTCTATGTCTGTGGGTGTATGTCTGTCTCTGTGGCTTTATGTCTATGTCTGTGGGTGTATGTCTGTCTCTGTGGCTTTATGTCTATGTCTGTGGGTGTATGTCTGTCTCTGGGTTTGTCTATGTCTGTGGGTGTATGTCTGTCTCTGTGGCTTTATGTCTATGTCTGTGGGTGTATGTCTGTCTCTGTGGCTTTATGTCTATGTCTGTGGGTGTATGTCTGTCTCTGTGGCTTTATGTCTATGTCTGTGGGTGTATGTCTGTCTCTGTGGCTTTATGTCTATGTCTGTGGGTGTATGTCTATCTCTGTGGCTTTATGTCTATGTCTGTGGGTGTATGTCTGTCTCAGTGGCTTTATGTCTATGTCTGTGGGTGTATGTCTGTCTCTGTGGCTTTATGTCTATGTCTGTGGGTGTATGTCTGTCTCTGGGTTTGTCTATGTCTGTGGGTGTATGTCTGTCTCAGTGGGTTTGTCTATGTCTGTGGGTGTACGTCTATCTATGTGGGTTTATGTTTATGTCTGTCTGTGGGTTTGTCTATATCTGTGGGTGGGTGTCTATCTCTGTGGGGTTATGTCTATGTCTGTGGGTGTATGTCTATCTATGTGGGTTTATGTTTATGTTACTGGGTTATTACACTGGGCAAATTTTCCTCCGCCCTCCAACTTCATTAAATCTACATGTTTCAAAGTGACATTACATGTTGATATTTCACTCAAAAATGTTGTCTGGCTATAACCTGTCTGTATGCTAGACCCTGCTCTGGCATGTCACGGTTGTCATCTAATTGAAATTCACCATCATTGTGGTCACTATCACTGCCGTCACCACTGCCATCATGATCACCCTCCTCATCCTCCTCGTCTGGTGCCTGGATGTTTCTTGCCTTGCAAATATTGTGTAGTACAGCACAACAAGTTACAACTTGGCAGGTTTTCTCTGGGCTGAGACGAACCTCACCATGAAGAACGTGGAATCTTCTCTTCAGCTGCCCAATTCCACGTTCCACCAAATTGCGTGCAGATCTGTGTGCCCTGTGTGAAATGGGTATCTAATGAGTAATGATGAAGCATATAGTGCATTAAGTTGTAGGGATTATTATTGTTCCACTAGTGCTCGTGCTCTTAACTTTTTTTCTGCTACCAACATGGCCGGCCAATGGAAACAAAAATACAGTAAAAAAAAAAAAATCCTGCTAAACTTGCCGGCCACACCATAGGGAACAGTCAGAGGAGAATGGCCGCGATCAAGAGAGATGTCCTGACACTCCTCGCTTGAAGAAGTTCAAGTCGTAGGAATTTGGAAAAATAGACACAGGAAGAAGGTTCCAGAGTTTACCAGTGAGTGGGATGAAAGTGTGAAAATACTGATTAACTCTTGCATTAGTTAAACTGACAAAATAGGGATGAGAGTAAGTAGATAGTCTTGTGCGGCGGGGCCGCGGGAAGGGGAGAAGCATGCAACATCGCGGCGAAGTTTGAGAGATTGAAGACAGTTAGTCAGAGGAGGAGAGTTGATGAGAGTGGCGTTAGTTAGTTGATATTTATCCTAGTATTTTGTTTTTTTAAGGTAAGAGAGTGGTGTAATGAGTGTTAATGTGTGTGTGTCTTGTCTTGGCTACTCCCCTTTCAATGGAGGAAGACAGCCAAGGTTTATAAATATATGGATAGAAGTTTATATTTAGCTTTGGTAATTTGTGCTGACAATTTTTTTTTTTGTGAATCGTTGCTGTTTTGATTGCTTTGTTATATAATTGATTGCCACTATTTTTTTAAATTTTCTGAGAAGGTTAGGGTGAAATGGGTGAAAAAAAATCATAGCTGTTCGTCAACATAATGGTTAACTTTTTTTTAGTAATTCATTCAAAGTACATCAAAATTTACCAGAATTTTTTTGTGTGTGCAATTGTGAGTGGGTTCAATTGAGATTGGGCGTCGCCTTATTGGCTCGACTGACAGAGACATGTGGTTTTGTATGTCGAAGGTCCCTGGTTCAATACCCCCAGTCAGCACTCTTTAATTCAGATTTTTCAGAGTTTCCTCATTTAATTTCTCAGTGTTTAACGAGGAGATTTGCACCGGCACCCAGTTGGGGTACTGGGGCGTCATTTGGTCTTCAAAAGGGGGGGGGACATTAGGGCAGACAGTTTTATATCTATCTATCTATCTATCTATCTATCTATCTATCTATCTATCTATCTATCTATCTATCTATCTATCTATCTATCTATCTATCTATCTATCTATCTATCTATATATATATATATATATATTTATCTATCTATTTATCTATATCTATATATAGATATATATATATATATATATATATATATATATATATATATATATATATATATATTACCTTATTGCACCATTAGGCAGTACCTAGATCGTAGCACTGAGTAATCTTAGGTCACTTTGGAGTCATTGGTCACTGGCAGAGTTAATAATCAAATCACAATCTTATGAGAGTACTACTTTTTACATCACATACTTCATAGTATGTTGGCTTAGTTATAAAAGATGCTGAAAACTGGATTCCTCTACTTTATTGAATATAAGAGTAATTATATACTGAATTTGTAATATAGCTAATTTAAAAAAGCATGTTTTACAGTGGTCATGCCATGATCTCATGAAAATAAATAAGTTGACAATTACTATCTTGTTATAGACTATTGAACGTTAATACCATAGCTTTGAACCCAATGATGAATATCTTCAAGCAAGACACAAATAGTAACAGATTGGTCATCAATTCACTCAGTAAATACAATTCTCCAGAAAGAAATTACACTGAATTCACAATAAAGTTGTTTTTCCACCCTGGAACTTTGTTTCAGAAAATAAGTAACAAATAAAAGTATACCTTTCCACCTGGAATAAAGGAAACATAAACAAGCAAGTAACAAATAAACTACAGCTTTCCACCCAGAATATAGTAATCATAAACCAAGTATTAAATAAACTACAGCTTTCCACCCAGAATATAGTAATCATAAACCAAGTAACAAATAAACTACAGCTTTCAAGGAAGTACAAGATTTTTTTCATTTGTGAATACGTAAAACCTTAGTAAAAGCAAGTTATTACATTAATAATTACATTCTTTTTAAGTACATGATCATGGTTACCACAGGAAGCTCTCAAAATTTCAATTATTCCATTTGTGAAGCAATGACTGGAAGAAGAAATAGATATATAATTATTTTTGGGGGGCAAAGAAATACAAGAACATTTTACTACGAGAAGGCCTCCAAATTCCATTTAAACCATTTGTGATTATGTAAGCACTGCTCAAGTAAAATAAATACACAGCTTTTACATAAAACTCAAAGTACAAAATCATACAACAGGGAACTACTTCATGAGATAGACTTCACAGTCTTCACCACATGATTTTGGTTAAAAGACAGACTGACCACAAACTCACTAGCTTCCAACTTTTAGTATAATAGCTGTAGCTGAGAATTGGCGGGGGACGACTGATATGTTTTCCCCCCACTTATACCAATATAATTCTTTTATATTTCGTAGCTCATTTTTACATAAATATTTAACGTACGCCGTTTTACTTCACACGTAAGTCATGCAACCTAACCTAACCTAACCTGACCTAACCATGTAGATGTGGTCGCCTTGATCTTTCGTTTTTTCTATCTCGATTACATGTTTGGATTAACTTATTCAATACAAGCATTAAATTAGTACATGAAATGATTAATTATTAAGTTTAGGTCTGCAACTGAATCATTAACAAAATAATAATACATATGCAATGATTCAATAGAATACTATTTTTAATGTTTATTTTAACTGGCGCATGCTATAAACTGTGTGTAACTATATATAAAATGATAAAATTCACATTCTCCCAAAACAAATAACTCAAACTCTTCATACATCTTCTCTACAAACCTTCAACAATCATGGAAACGCTTTTTTAAATCAAATTCAAGGACTATTCTTCTATTGTTGAAAATAGGAAATAGTTTCGGACACCACTGGCTAGGCGCATCATTTTACGGATCCGGTTCATTTACTATTATGCTCGGTTAGGTTACCATTTAGTTCAGTTGGGTTGCTATTAAGTTCGGTTAAGTTAGTATTACGTTCAGTTAGGTTACTATTACGTTCGGTTAGGTTAGTATTACGTTCGGTTAGGTTCAAGTGGTATCTGTATCAAGGAAAGTGGCTGAATGAAAATATGATTAATACTTATTGATATATAGTAACACTCGCAGTTTACAGCCGGTGCTGGTGAAAATAAAGTTCATAAATAATATTCTACCTATTAATATTATCTGTATATACATTAATTATGTAAGTGGTTTAGGTGCAGACCTTAACTCAAAAATTACTGTGGTGTTTTTACCTGTTGTAGTTTCTCTCATGTTCTGGCTGAGGTCTTAGAAATGGGGTCAGCAGCCAGCGCTTGCAACCATACCCGCTGTCACCAAGCAGATAGCAGTTTGCTTGCACATGGTTGTTCTCAAACAGCAGCTTCAGCCCACTTTCATTCAGGATCCTTGCATCATGCACTGATCCTGGCCACTTTGATACAAGGTTTATTATTTTGTAGTTTGCATCAAACACTAACTGTATGTTCATGCTATGGAAGTTTTTTCAGTTCACATAATCTACTTCATTTTCCTTCGGTGCTGTTATTTTCACATGTGTGCAGTCTATCACTCCCACAACACCGGGGAAATGTGCAATTTGGTAGAACTCTGCCTGCTTTGCGCGAATCTCCGCCCTGTCGAGGGGAAACTTGATAAACCCCCTGACAAGCTGCGGCTCACTGAGGGCGGTCAGAGTTTCCGCAATCGCCCTGCTGACACTACTCTGGATCACCCCAAACTCATCACTCGAACACTGCTGCATTTTTCCTGTAGCCAAGTATCGTAGAGTCAAAATTACTTTCAACTCCGGGGTGAGGGAATGCTCCCTTTGAATTGGATCTTGCAGCTCTCTTCTCACCAAACCAGTCACGTATTCAATTCCAGCACGGTCTAATCTGTACCGCTTGACAAGTTCAGCATCGTTGTACATTTCCAAAGCGTCCTTCCGGGCTCTAAAAGTGCGGAGGCGGGCTGGTCCGGCGGCCATGTTGATATGGGTCTGGGTCTGGATTTCACTATTAACTTTACTATTAAGTGTTTAGAAGTCCTCGCCAGCATTCTCAAGTTAATACCAAAGTTAAGAGTAGGTATTAGGCTAATAGTTGTTGAGGATACACCTTGAGTGTGAAGTTAATACCAAAGTCGAAAGTTAATACCAAGTTTAGTATTAATAGTTGTCGAGGATACGGGCCCTGGAAGCTATAATCATTCCGCAGAGAATGAGAGACAAAATAGAACTCAGGTCATCACACTGAGCTGAAGCATACTGGCAAGAGCATTCTAATACCTTTCACACAAATATATTTCCCTTATATTGATTATTGGCAATGAAGGGAGGCGTACAAAATATTTACAGTTACAAATATTTAGCTGCTGCAACAATACGATTTCTCGGGTAGTTTTTTTCTTCTGAATTTTCACAGATGACGCGTTCAGCGGCGTGAGGCTTTGTTAACTACTGGATCGTCCCGCCTTGCCCTCCAGGAGCCTTGGTGATGGATTTGTCTCTTGTTAGCACTGAACTACAAATACACACACACACACACACACACACACACACACACACACACACACACACACACACACACACACACACACACACACACCACATCTCTCTCTCTCTCTCTCTCTCTCTCTCTCTCTCTCTCTCTCTCTCTCTCTCTCTCTCTCTCTCTCTCTCTCTCTCTCTCTCTCTCTCTCTCTCTCTCTCTCTCTCTCTCTCTCTCTCTCTCTCTCTCTCTCTCTCTCTCTCTCTCTCTCTCTCTCTCTCTCTCTTTTCTTTTTTTGTCTAGTCTGCTTTTATTCCGTTCACCCATCTTCTAATTTACTCCTGCTTATGATCATTTTCTCCCAGTTTTAATTCTACGTTTTCATCTTTTTTTTCCTTTTTCATCTTCCACTCTTTTCTATTCAATGTTTTTTTCCTTTCCTTTTTTTCTCTTTTATTACTTTTTTCTCCTTATTTTTATTGTTTTCTCTTTTTCTGACGGTCTTCGCATAACATTCTGCTCACATTAAACTTTTCCCATTGATTTTCCTTTTTTTGAGTCTCCGTTTTCCTTCTTCCTCTTCCTCTTCTAATTCCTTCTAATCCTCACTCTCTTCTTCTTCTGCCTCATTTTCCTCTTCCTAATTTTGCTTTCTATCTTATCTTTTTTTTCTTCCATCTCATTTCTTTCTTAATGTTGCCTTTAAGCTTTTTCTTTCGCATGTCTGTCTTTTCAATCCCCTCTTTTTCCTCCTCTTTCAGTCACTTCCTCTTCCTCTTCCTCTTCTACTTCCTTCCAGTCCTCACGCTCTTCTTCCTCCTCATTGTCCTACACCAAATTTTCCTTTTAATCTTGTTTTTTCTTCTGTTTGTTTTCCCATTCATTCTTAATTTGGTCTACATCTTTTCTTTTTTCCAACCCCTCTTTCAGTTCCTCATTATCTCACTAAACTTTAACTCCCATATTCTTTTCTTTCATCTCTCCCTCTTACTCCTCCTCCCCATCCATGTTTTTACTTATCCGTCTTTATATTTTGTTTTTCAGCCAAATTCGTATATTTCTCACCCTTTGTCTTCTCTCTCTTTTATCGTCTCTGTCTGTTTTGTCTTATTTGTCTTTCTGTTTTTATTGTTCTTGCCTTTCATCTTCCTCCTTCCTGTCATTTCACTTTTGTATATTATTTTTTTTACTTTTACTTCCTCGTTTTGCTTTTCTGCGTTTCGTACATTCTCATAATATTAATCTTCCCAATTTCTACCCATTTAAATACTCTCTTTTGTTTCTCTTCTTTCCCATTCGTGTTTATTTTTTCCTCCTTTTTATTGTTTTCTTCCAACTTTTTATATTTCTTTTCATATCCTCTTACTTTTTCATATATTCTAAGTCTTATTTCGCCTCTTATCCCTTCTCCCTACTCTGCCTTGCTTTAATTCTTCCATCGCCTTCCTCGTAACTTCCTTTTTGTATCCTCTACGTTCTTTTAGTTATAATTCCTTGACATTTTTTCTTACATTTCCTTCTTCCGTTTTCTTGTTCATCTTTTTGTTTCCTTTTTGCAAGTCTTGTTTTTACTTCATCTAATATTTTTTCCTTTCTTTTTTTTTCTTCGTCCTTCTTCTTTTGCTTCTTTTCTTCCTGTTACTCCTTCAAAACTCTCACTTACTCATACTTATTATTTCCATATTACTCCTTCTCCTCCTTTTTCCTGCCCACAAACTTTTCCTTCGATTTTGCATTCCGCTTTCATCATTTTCCTCCTATTCTCTTCCTTTTCTTCTGCAGTGGTGATGCCGGGAAGAAGGGGGGAGGGGGGCGGATATGGTAGTCCTGGTGGTTGAAGTGCCTGCCATGATGGTGTTAATGGTCGTTATTCAAGTGGTGGGTGATTAGTAGTGGTGGTAGCGGCAGTGTTCCTGATAGTGTTATTAGTTGGAATGCTTATTTTGAGTTTAGGTCTACGGGTTTGTTATACCATGTTTCAGTTACTATTCTTCCATTGTGTGTGTGTGTGTGTGTGTGTGTGTGTGTGTGTGTGTGTGTGTGTGTGTGTGTGTGTGTAAAATTCACCGTGGCCTGATCGCGTTTTCCTTTTAGTGTCACATTTTTGCACAGCTCTCCTCCGCCCCGCCCTTCTCGTGGCCTGACAGCCAATCACACAGCAGAGCCGCGTGTGGGATGCCAGGCTCCACTTTCCGTAAAATTCGTCAATTTTATTTGTGTTTTACATGCATAAAAAGGTCGAAGATACATAAGTGTGTACCATGTGGACGTTTTTTTTTTTTTTTTTTTCATTTGATTTTGTTCGACTTTGATTAAATCCAGTCAGTGAAGAAATAGAACGGCCAGACTGGTGTGTTGACATCGTCACTTGATGAGAGAGAGAGAGAGAGAGAGAGAGTTTTTTGGGAGCTATTTTCAGGTAAATGGAAACAATTTTGTTAGCAAAATTTCAATATTTTTATTTATTGATGAAGGAGTTATTGGCAAGTCGGAGAACAGATTTGGCACGATTCTTGGCATAAATGTGAAGACCATTTTTAGCAAAACTTCTAGGGCTCCGGCACCTTCTGTGAGCTGCCTCAATCGTTGATAGCACGCGAACAAGCGTGACTGAACCAGGGAGTTTTGCCATGATAAATGAATAACGCGGAATGTGTGGCTCCATCCCGATCTCACCTCCGTCACGCTCTGGGCACGCGTCTCAGACCTGGAAGCTATAATCATTCCGCAGAGAATGAGAGACAAAATAAAACTCAGGTCATCACACTGAGCTGAAGCATACTGGCAAGAGCATTCTAATACCTTTCATTTAAATATAGTTTTAAAACAGTTGGTCGTTCAGACAACTCCTTACATAACGTTTCTTGTTCTGAGGTGCAACACGACCCCACTATCCCTGCCTAAGGTTTTTTGTAAGACAATATTTTCTATTTTTTCATTTGAAATATAAGATAAGAAATGTTACCACACACATGCGTCCAAACACTCCCCACAGATGCGACACTCTTGAACAATTTGTTCCGCAGAAGTGGCACCGTTCCATGGGATGCGTTCCTCTGCATGGTGATTTTAGTCAGCTGGCGAGCCGTTCCTCTCAGTGTGATTGTGGTGCTTCTTGGCACTCCTCAGTCTCTGTTATCACCAGTCAGCGACAGTTACTGTTCAGCGGGTGTTGAGAAATGCACCCGGAATGTACGTCACCTGTACGTCGCTGAACATTTGAGTTTGATCACGACGCTGTGTACTCGCCCGGTGCTCACAGAAACTCGCCACCACTCGGCTTTGCGCCTCTCTTGGCACGACTTCTGCTGCGGGAGTTGGTGCCCCGATGTGTCTGTCCCTCGTAGAAATGCCTTGTTTCGTATCTGGGCGGGACGTGGCTGCTGGCGTTGTGCTGGCGGTGCTGTGAGTGGCGGCTGTTGGTGTAGTTGTGTGCAGCATACCAGCCACTGTTTTGCTGGAAGGAGTCGTTCCTCCGCTGTGTCGGCCTCTCGAGGTGCCGAGGTGCGCCACGCAGCGAGTTAGAGGCGGATCTAACGGGCTGCTGGTAAGGCCTCGAGGTAAAGTTGGGAGGCTGAGTGACTTGGAGCGGCGCGGCGTATCTGAAGGTGTCGTGGCCACGGTACACCTCACGTTCCTTAACGGGGGCGCGGAGGTTACCAAGGTTGAAGCGCACATGTCCTGGACAGGTGGACCGTGGCATCTTTTCTTTCTTCAGGATACCTTTAGGAGACTTCCCTTCAGTAGTGGTATTCATTTGTGCACAGCGAGCTGCTCCAACTGTTTGCTGGTGTCGTGTGTTGTGTTTCTTTACCGCGTCCTTTGCTGACCCTTTCTGTGGCTTCACTGTTCTTTCCTTTCGCCTTTCCAGCTCAGGACGAATGCTGGAGAGAGGGAAGCCATACCTGAAGTAGTCGTAGCCACAATACAGTTCACGATCCTTGACGAAAGTGTTCAGGTTCTGGAAGTTAAAGCGCACACATTTATGAGCGGTGCTGGCCGTCTTTCCTTTCTTGAGGATCCCTGTGAGATGTTGTGGCTCATTGATTTTGTTGTCTGCATCTGTTGCTTCCTCTGTTACTGTTTTCTGAGCCTCTGGCAGTTTGTTTACTGCTTCCTTTGGTGGCTCTTCCTGTGGCTCCACTGCTCTCTCCTTTAGGCTTTCCAGCTCAGGACGAATGCTGGAGAGCGGGAAGCCATACTGGAAGTAGTCGTAGGCACAGTACAGCTCACGATCCTTGACGCAAGTGTTCAGGTTCTGGAAGTTAAAGCGCACACATTTATGAGCGGTGCTGGCCGTCTTTCCTTTCTTGAGGATCCCTGTGAGATGTTGTGGCTCATTGATTTTGTTGTCTGCATCTGTTGCTTCCTCTGTTACTGTTTTCTGAGCCTCTGGCAGTTTGTTTACTGCTTCCTTTGGTGGCTCTTCCTGTGGCTCCACTGCTCTCTCCTTTAGGCTTTTCAGCTCAGGACGAATGCTGGAGAGAGGGAAGCCATATTTGAAGTAGTCGTAGGCACAGTACAGCTCACGAATTTTGACGAAAGTGTTCAGGTTTTGGAAGTTGAACCTGATCATTTTCTTGACCGGAGTTTGAGATGCGTCCCGCTGTTTGAAGCTGCTGATAAGGGGCATCTTTTCCGGTGGGCCGGTAACGGCCTTGCTCCTGCTGGAAGGAGCGTCCCCAGCCGTGCCTCGGTGCTTTAAGGGGAGCTCATCGTATACCTCCTTTATTTTCTCTCTCTTGACCATGTGCAGAGTAATTACGAGAGTTTGAACCCTCTTGCCATGGCTCTCCAATTGCGTGCAGTCTTTTTGTGCGACTGTTGTATCATCCACTGTCTTCTGGACCTTCTCTCTCTTCACTAAGTGGATTGTGATGATGAGAGTCTGACGCCTCCTGCCAGTGGCCTCCTTTTCGCCCTTCCCCACCACCCCATCAGCATCCAGCAAGGTGTCGGAGGGGATCTCCTCCTCCACCACTGCGAGAGGCTGAGCAGCCTTCTTCAGGCAGACCAGGGCCTGTTGCCCTGCATCGGCCTGGGCACCCGCGTTTTCGGTTTCCTCGACGATGTCGTCAGGTTCCTCGGAGGGGCTGCGGCGCTTCCGCCTGGCGAAGAGCCAGCCGAAGCACCCGCAGCACCAAGACTTCTTCACTTGTTTTTGCTGAGTCATTTTAATGTAAATGAACAATCTTTAGCAGGAACGTGCAGGTCATCAACGTTGTCCTCTTCTGGGATGGCTTCTCCTCGTCGTGTTCCGCCTTGGCTACACCGACCACTGGCGCGGACGCTCAAAGAAAAGGCTGAGAGTGTAACGCTGGGGCGATGGGACGTAATGCAGGTGACGAAATGTTGCTGGAAGTAGTGCGCCCATCCCACGCCCACGCCCTCATGCTCCTCCTGCCACCCACACCAACCCACACAACCCACTCCCTCATCCCTGGCCGAATGATTGCTACCAGTATTACGCCCATGCCAACCCCGCACCCACGCCCTCATGCCACCCACACCAACCCACACAACCCACTCCCTCATCCCTGGCCGAATGTTTGCAACAAGTATTACGTCCATGCCAACCCCGCACCCACGCCCTCATGCTCCTAGCTCCTTCTACTCACACCAACCCTCATAATTCATCCCCTCACCTTCACCTAAACCTGCCGGCGCCGCAACACACATCTCGTCACACCGAGAAGCCGCCGTGAGCTGGGACTGGCCGCATCGTGCCCACCTTACCCAATGAACCACTCGGCCGAAAATTCTTGCCACAAGCCCACCAAGAACTTCGTATTATTAATCTTACAAGAATAATAACATGTCACACAAACATATTTCCCTTATATTGATTATTGGCAATGAAGGGAGGCGTACAAAATATTTAGTTACAAATATTTAGCTGCTGCAACAATACGATTTCTCGGGTAGTTTTTTTCTTCTGAATTTTCACAGATGACGCGTTCAGCGGCGTGAGGCTTTGTTAACTACTGGATCGTCCCGCCTTGCCCTCCAGGAGCCTTGGTGATGGATTTGTCTCTTGTTAGCATTGAACTACAAATACACACACACACACACACACACACACACACACACACACACACACACACACACACACATAAACACACACACACACACACACTTAACACCACCTCTTACTGCCACCTGCTCTCTCTCTCTCTCTCTCTCTCTCTCTCTCTCTCTCTCTCTCTCTCTCTCTCTCTCTCTCTCTCTCTCTCTCTCTCTCTCTCTCTCTCTCTCTCTCTCTCTCTCTCTCTCTCTCTCTCTCTCATCTTTTTTTGTCTAGTCTGCTTTTATTCCGCTCACCCATCTTCTAATTTACTCCTGCTTATGATCATTCTCTCCCAGTTTTAATTCTACGTTTTCATCTTTTTTTTTTCATTTTTCATCTTCCACTCTTTTCTATTCATCGTTTTTTTTTCTCCATTTTTTCCCTTTTTTCCTCTTTCCTTTTTTATTATGTTTTTTTTCATTTTTTTCTGACGGTCTTTGCAATACTTTCTGCTCAAATTAAACTGTTTCCCATTGATTTTCCTTTTTTGATTCTCCTTTTTCCTTCTTCCTTTTCCTCTTCTACTTTTTTCCAGTCCTCACTCTGTTCTACTTCCTCATTACCCTACTCCAAATTTTCCTTTTAATCTTGTTCTTTTTTTCTTCCTTTCATTTCTTTTTTTATTTTCCTTTAACACTTTTTCTCTCCCACGTCAACCTTCTCAATCTCCTCTTTCAATCACTTCCGCTTCCTCTTCTACTTCCTTCTAATCCTGACTCTCCTCTTCTTCTTCCTCATTATCCTACTCCAACTTTGCTTTTTATCTCATATCTTTTTTTTCTTCCATCTCAATCTCCTCTTTCTCCTCATCTTTCAATCACTTCCTCTTCCTCTTCTACTTTCTTCCAGACCTCACGCTCTTCCTTCTCATTATCGTACTCCAAATTTTGCTTTGAATCTTTTTTTTCATCCCTTTCATTTTTTTTTATGTTGCCTTTACACATTTTTTTCTCGCACGTCAATCTTCTCAATCTCCTCTTTCTCCTCCTCTTTCAATCACTTCCTTTTCTTCTTCCTCTTCCTCTTCTACTTCCTTCCAGTCGTCACGCTCTTCTGCTTCCCATTATCTTACTCCAAATTTTGCTTCTAATCTTTTTTTTTTTCCTGCCTACCCTCTCATTCTTAATTTGGCTCACATCTTTTCTCCCGCGCGGCCATTCTCCAACCCCTCTTTTAGTTCCTCATTATCTCAATCCAAATTTTGTCATCCATTTTGTTTTCTTTCCTTTCATCTCTTCCTCTTTTCCTCCCCATCCGTGTTTTTACTTATCCTTCCTTTTATTTTGTTTTTTCAGCCTTATTCGTATATTTTTTTATCCTTCTTCTTTTCTGTTTGTACCGTCTGTTTTGTCTTTTTTGTCTTTCCATTTTATTGTTCTTGCCTTTCATCTTCCTCCTTCCTCCTATTTCAATTTTGTATGTTATTTTTGTTTTTACTAGTACTTCCTCGTTTTGCTTTTCTGCGTTTTTACATTCTCATAATATTAATCTTCCCATCCGTGTTTAGTTTCTCCTTTTTATTGTTTTCTTCCAACTTTTTCTACTTTTTTTCATATCCTCTTACTTTTTCATATATTCTAAGTCTTATTTCGCCTCTTATCCCTTCTCCCTACTCTGCCTTGCTTTAATTCTTCCATCGCCTTCCTCTTAACTTCCTTTTTGTATCCTCTACGTTCTTTGAGTTCTAATTCCTTGACATTTTTTCTTCCGCTTCCTTCTCCCGTTTTCTTGTTCATCTTCTTGTTTCGTGTTTGCATATTTTGTTTTCACCTCATCTAATATTTTTTTCCTTTACTTTTCTTCTCCGTTCCTCTTCTTTTCCTTCTTTTCTTCCTCTTATTCCTTCAAAACTCTCACTTACTCATACTTATTATTTCCATATTTCTCCTTCTCTTCTTTTTTTCTACTCAAAAACTTTCCTTCGATATTTGGGTTCCCCTTTTATCATTTTCCTCCTATTCTCTTCCTCTTTTGCAGTAGTGGTGGTGATGGATGGGTGGGGGGCGGCTGTATGGTAGTTCTGGCGGTTGAAGAGCCTGCCATGATGGTATTAATGGTAGTTATCCAAGTGGTGGGTGATTAGTAGTGGTGGTAGCGGCGGTGTTCGTTATAATGTTGTTGGTAGGTATGCCTATTTTGAATTTGAATCTGCGGGTTTGATGTACCATGTTTCACTGACTATTCTTCCAGTGTGTGTGTGTGTGTGTGTGTGTGTGTGTGTGTGTGTGTGTGATCGCGTATTCCCGTTCTGTGTCACATTTTTGCACAGCTCTCCTCCGCCCCGCCCTTCTCGTGGCCTGACAGCCAATCACACAGCAGAGCCGCGTGTGGGATTTGGATGGGGCAGTGTCACGAGTTGCGTCCCGCAAGGGTCGGTGCTGGGTCCTCTGCTTTATATTATTTTCATCAATGACTTGGACAGAGGAATTAGTAGTGATGTCAGTAAGTTCGCAGATGGTACCAAGATCGGTAGAGTAATCCAATCAGACAGGGCCGCTAGGGTTCTCCAGGATGAGCTTGACAGACTATATGATTGGGCGGGGAAGTGGCAGATGGAATTCAATGTCGGGAAGTGCAGCATTTTGAGTGTAGGTAGGAATAACTCCTCACACAATTACTCCTTAAATGACACTCCTCTAAACAGGTCCGGGCGTGAGAGAGACTTAAGCTACGGTCACACTTGCTATTGTTAACGCAAGCCTGGCTTTTGTTTTCGCTGGCTTGCCAGCGATACGCGCGGCAGTCTGGTCACACCACATGCAAAGTCCGCTAGCTAGCTAGCTAGCGGATCATATCATAACAACACTAGCCGCTATGGAGGAAGCACTTCTTGGATTCGCTCTGTCCACAATTACTCTTGCCACTTGTTTTGTAGCCAGTGAGGACTTAAAGAAGAAAAGAAAAGTGAAACGAAAGTGGATAAGACCATGGCTGGCAAGTGTGTTCGCTCTTGCTCTTGCTCTTGCTGTACAGGTGACCCGTTAGAAAGTCACCGAGGTCAAATAAGAAATGAATATTATATTTCCATTAAAGAAAAAAAATACATTTGGAAATTTTCTTGTATTGTCGTTTAGCTTTTATATTACGCATTTAAAGTCCCTCCCCAAAAAATAAATGGAATATTTTTGGATTGCATGTATGCTGAATAAACGATAGTTTCTTATTCCCTTCCATTCGGCTACCGCTGCCGCCTGCAGTACGGCCAGTGAAAACGGTCCGTATCGATAGCTCAAAGCAGCCGATATCATTAGCTCGTGCAGCGCAAATGGCTGGCCGATCAAGCCGTACCGCTGGATCCAGCGATATCAGTAGCTAGTGTGACCGCACCTTTAGGAGTCCTAGTGAGCGATGACCTCCGTCCTAGGGCTCAATGCATTCAGGCTAAAAATCGGGCCATCAGAGTACTTGGTTTCATCTCAAGGAGCGTAAGCAATAGGAGCGCTGAAGTCATCCTCAAACTTTACTTAGCACTAGTTAGACCTCATCTCGATTATGCAGTTCAGTTCTGGTCCCCCACTATAGAATGGATATCAAGATGTTAGAATCTGTACAGAGGAGGATGACAAAGATGATTCAGGGGGTGAGAAACTTGCCTTATGAAGACAGGCTGAAGCACTTAAATCTACACTTTCTAGAAAGGCGAAGGTTGCTAGGAGACTTGATCGAAGTCTACAAATGGATGAAGGGCTTTAATAGAGGGGATGTCAATAAGATTTTGATAGTAAAAGAGCCAGGCAGGACGCGTAGCAATGGTTTTAAGTTAGACAAATTCAGATTCAACAAAGACATAGGCAAGAATTGGTTCACCAATAGAGTGGTGGACGAATGGAACAGGCTTGGGAGCCATGTTGTGGGTGTCAAAAATTTATTTGACAGGGAATAAGAAAAAATAAAACTACAAAAAAATGGGGGGAGTAATTATAAGAAAAATGCTACTCCTACTTAGAGGAGAGGACTAGATTACACAGCTAACGGCAACAACAAAAATGCTACTCCTACTTACGAGGAGAGGACTAGATTGCACAGCTAACAACAACAACAAAAATGCTACTCCTACTTACGAGGAGAGGACTAGATTGCACAAGTAACAACAGCAACAAAAATGCTACTCCTACTTACGAGGAGAGGACTAGATTGCACAAGTAACAACAGCAACAAAAATGCTACTCCTACTTACGAGGAGAGGACTATATTACACAAGTAACAAATAAAAAATAAGTTAACCAGCAAACTAACTTAAATAAAACGATGCTTCAAAGAGCTGCTTCGAATAGCGCTTCAGAGTGCGAGGGAAGGCAGCGAGAGAGGAAGCGAGCCTGTCAGAGGCAGCAGCTTATAGCTATTGAAAGAAGACGGGTCGGCGCTGGTTGTGATCCACCGTCGGGCTCGATATTTACTTAGACACGGCAAGCAGTCGACGCCCTGGATTTCTACTACTTACTGCCGGGATACGTCAAACTACAATACTGCTCCCGCATCACCAGACTTACCAGATACGGCGAGCAGACACGACGCCCGGACTACTATACTACTAACAACTAGGATTCGTCGATCAACAATACTGCTGCCTGTCATTAACACCCTGATGGTTACAGCTAAGTACCTTTCTAGCATTAATCCTAATTTGGCCAAATAGGGGAGGTGTTAGGAGGGGAAAGAAATACGCACGACTCAAGAGAATCGGAGACGTTGCGTATGAAGCAGTACTGTACGTGTGGTGCGTCATAACGTCCACGCGACAGAAGGGCAGTAAAGTGTTCGGCACCACGAATAAGCGGTGTCGTTACGGAGCATGAAAACAACAAACCTCAGGTAAATTATATTAATAGTTCAGAATCACCTGAGGTTGTCATGCTAAAATAAATTAACTTTCACAACAATTCACTAAATCATTACGTTTCGCCCTTTTCAGTGGTTTGTTAAGTGTACGAGGACAACATTCAAATAACTGGAATCCATCTCCCTTTTATGTGAGTAGAAACCTGAACACCTTTTTATAAACCCAGCATTTAACTGTGAGCCACACCTACGAAGGTGAGGGGATTTCAGAGGGTTACCCCAATAAGTGGCTACATATTTTCCACAGCTAAAATTAATGGTCCTTCGAACCGGATTTCCAGTTGTTTGAATTGTAATGAGTTACAGGGTTGTTATTGGAGGTCATTCGCAGGTTCCTAACTTTATACCAGCCCTACAAGATACAGAAATTGAAATCTGTAAAGTAAATGGCGGAAAACTTAAAGATTTTTGGGAGCATTCACGATTCCATGTAATGCGGGAAGATGAACACGACTTAGCCATTCTGTTCTTGGGCGGCAATGACGTTTATGATGGCTGCAGTCCTCGGGAACTAGTTAATGAGATACTTCGAATCACTGACCACCTTCAACAACTTAATAAACGAGTGGCTGTCACATTACTGGAGCCTCGACATTACAGTAATGGTAATAGATTTGGAGTTAGTCCTACAACTTATAATAAGGTTTCAAAAGCAATTAATAAAGGTTTGTGGAAAAGTTTAAAGAACAAGAACATTCGAACCATCAACTTGGGAGCGAAACCCTTTGCAGCAGGACACACAGCTGATGGTGTGCACTTTGAGCCACTAACAAAATTCTACATTGCTTCAAAATTCAGGAATTGTGTTGAGCACCACCTTAATAAAGCAACTTAGATTTAATCTAACAACAATGACTTCTATCGAACAGTGTAAAAGATCCTTGCAAGCCTTTAAAGGCCACATAACAAGAGCCATCAACAACTGCAATTCGATTATCTCAAGTGAAACTATAGATATAGATAAATTGGAAACATCAATTTCTTTCCTCGAGAGAAAGTGGCCTGGGTATGAAGAAGCTTACATGAGTTTAGAAGCAACAATGATAGCTTCTGATGTGGGATCTGACACGAGTTCGGAGCAAGAAGAATACTATACAGTTTGGGAGAACTATCAAGACAATTTGGCGAAATTTAAATCTCGCTTACGAAACCTTGGTGAGAACCCAAAGAATGAAGCTCCCAGAGTAGGCACCATGGCAATAGCAAAGCTGCCCATAATTAAATTGCCAACGTTTTCAGGCGACTACACTGAATATGAATTCTTTTTTGATCAGTTTCAGGCCCAAATCGAGAAACGAAGTGACTTAGAGCCAGTAACCAAATTACAGTATTTAAAGTCTCAATTAAAAGGCAGTGCACTAGACTTAATTAAGAATATTCCATCTCTTGATGTTAACTACCAGCACGCTGTTGATGCTTTAAAGGAAGTTTATGGAGATGAGGAAAGGATTAAAAGAGGCATCTTGAGTAAAATTCTAGATCTTGCATCTCCTACAGTAACTAACAGTAGGAATGATCTTGAGTCCCTTAGAATATCTTTAATAAACTTAACAAGGGCACTGAAAGACAAAACAGACTACTCGGACTGCGAGTGGATAATAGCCTTCATGTTCCAACGTAAGCTTCCTAAAGCAGCTATTCATCAACTCTACCTAAAATATGGTAAGAACTATTTTTCTATAGAGGAGATGACAGATGGCCTAAAGCATCTAGTATCTCACATGGACATAGAAGATGGACAGGTGAGCAAGAAGTCAAAGGATAATAATACTTCAACGAATGGGAAACAAAATGCAAAAATTGATATTGGAACGTATTCCTATCACAAAGGAACTGATCAAGCTAAACCTAAATCAAAAGTAAACCTTCAGAACAAAGGAAAATTTGTATGTATGTACTGCAGCGGTCAACACTATACAAGTGAATGTGAAAATTATGCTACAGTGGCAACGAGACAATCTCGCTTGATGGAATTAAACCGATGCAGTAGATGTGTTAGTACACAACACAATGCAGACAATTGCAACATGGTGTTACTAGACTGCAAAAGATGTCATAAAGGTAAACATCATACCGCACTGTGTGTTTCCAAGGTTAAAGGCAGGAGTAGTAGTGTTCAAGAAGAACGTCCACAAACCACACAGCAAGCTGTCATGTCAGTTAAAGGCAAAGTGAAGTCTAGATCAACAGCACTTCCCACAGCAACCATAGAAGTTCGCAATGAACATAGCAAACAAAAACTATATACCAGAGCGTTCTTTGACCAAGGATCTCAGTGTACTTTTATCAAAGAAGACTTGGTTAAGAAGCTACAGTTGAAGATAAGTGGGAAAGTTAGATTGGCTATGTCTGGGTTTTTGCATTCAAAGGATTATGAAGAGTATAACTTGGTACGCCCGGTTGTTCGTCTTGGTAACAGGCTTAAAAGAATAACTGCCTTAGTAGTTGAGCGGCTCCCAGGAAAAATCAGTGTGCCAGGACTAACCAGAGTTGCAAAGATGTTGAAGGAGGCTGGGCTAGAACTTGCGGACAAACATTTGACTAGTGATGTAATAGATGGAATAAAACTTGTCATAGGTGGAGACTTCTACGGAGAATTTATCACAGGTCTCGCAACTTACTCTCAAACTCGACTGAGTGGAAGCCCTGGAGGGTATTTAATATATGGACAGATTCCTAATAACGAAACTGAATCTTCAGAAAATTCACAGAATGCACTGGTGGCCAGATTGTGTATCCAACCAGATCCTACGGAGATCAAACAGCTGATGGAAGAAACTGAGGTGGAAATCCATAAACTGTGGGATTTAGACACCATAGGAATTGATACCCAGAAACCTCCACCAGATGACTGTTTGGCATACCAAGATTATCTAGATTCTGTACAGTTCAAAGGAAATAAGTACTTCGTCAGGCTGCCATGGAAATTGAATTGCCCTAAACTTCCCAGCAATTTTTCTATGGCGTTAGGACAGCTGAAGAGTTTAGCAAATACCCTGGCGGCACGAAATGAAGTTGAAGTTTATCATGATCTGATTCAGACTCAATTAGAGAATGATTTCATTGAGATAGTTCCAGCAGCATCTCCGACAGATCAGTGCCACTATCTCCCTCATCACGGGATTAAGAAAGATAGTGCTACAACTCCCTTGCGTATTGTATTCAACTGCAGTGCCAAGAGGAGCGGCCAACCGTCTCTAAACGACTGCCTAATGAAAGGACCCTCCTTAACTGAAAAACTAGGCGACGTATTGCTAAGATTCAGAACTAACAAGTACGCATTCAGTGCAGATATAAGTAAAGCCTTTCTGAGAGTAGGATTACAAGAGTGTGATAGAGATTTCACAAGATTTCTGTGGTATGAAAATCCGCAGAATCTTAGTTTTCCTCCAGTTACATATCGGTTCAAGTCGGTGTTATTTGGAGCAACCTGTAGTCCATTCCTCTTGCAAGCTACCATAGATTACCATCTAAGGAACTCTGACAATATTTACAAAACTCTAATAAGCCAGAACCTCTACGTGGACAACTTTCAAGGGACAGTTGATTGCCAACAACAACTATTTTATGTCTACGAAAATGCAAACATGGAATTAGCCAGGGCTAATCTTCCCCTGAGGGTGTGGGTCTCTAATAATGCGGCCCTTAATAGTAGAATTGCGGAGGATTTTGAAGATTTTACAGTTCCTTCTTCTACTAGCGTATTGGGTCTGTACTGGGATGTTCAGAATGACGAGCTAAGTATCAAACCACCTGCTCTTGTGGACCACAGTTCCCTTAGCAAGAGGAAATTATTGTCTCTGATATCTTCAGTATTTGACCCGCTTGGGTTACTAGCACCAATTACCATCAGGGGAAAATTACTAGTAAAAGAAGCCTGGCAAATGAAGCGTGGTTGGGACGAGCCTTTGCCTCCCTCCTTTACAGAGGAATGGCTGAAATTAAAAGCTGATTTCTTGAAAGCAGATACCATCCTTTTCCCCCGAAATATAGGGCAAGATAATAAGTCATGTACGCTTCACGTATTTTGTGATGCCTCAGCGAAGGCGTATGGAGCAGTAGCCTACCTTGTGTCAGACGACAAGAGCAACATAATAACTGCCAAAGCTAGAGTAACACCAATGAAAGTTCGCTCACTCCCACAATTGGAACTAACAGCTATACAAGTGGGAACGCAACTAGCAAAGTATGTTACAAACACTCTTAAGACTTTGAACATAGAAAATGTCTACAATAACAGCAATATAGTTTATGTCAAAAACAGAGTAGCAAGTATAAGAGAACTCGCTTCTAACTTCAACTTTAACTACGTACCATCCAGCAGCAACCCGGCGGATTTTCTGTCAAGAGGAATTGATAATTTATTAAAGGAAACGCTCTGGATGCATGGGCCCTTTTGGATAGACCGTCCAGACAAGTGGCCAGCACAGAAAGAAAACGTGGTTAGCGTAAACACCGTAGTAGAGGCAGTTACTTGTGACCCCATATTCAAGGCTTCAGATATGTCTTCTCTTACAAAGATTATTAATGTAACCAATAATGTCTTCAAATTCATCAAGGCAGTTAAGCCTTCGGTGCAACTACCGAGTGCAATGACATACTGGTTGCAAGGCATACAACAGTATCATTATCAAGAAGAATACGAATATCTCACTTCTAAGAATTACTTCACTAAAGGAAAATTAAGTTTAGTAAGACTATCAAACAGTGATATAGGAATTCCGGCAAAATTTCCCATAGTACTTCCTCGTCGATCTTGGCTTACCTCACTTATTGTGAGAAGAGCGCATGAACAAACATTGCATGGAGGGTAGCCGAGAATCTGAGTTTAGTGCGGAACAGTACTGGATACCAAAAGGAAGACAGATAGTAAAAAATGAGGTAAGCAAATGACTTGTGTTTCGAATCATGAACGGAAGAAAGATGACGCTGCCAGGTCCCCCTGCATTACCTAAAGAAAGGGTAATTCATGCAGAACCTTTTCATACGGTTGGGATAGACTACACGGGAAGCATAACTATCAGTAACCCTACCAACAATGGGTTTGATAAGTATTACATTTGCTTGTTCACGTGTGCCACTACACGTGCTGTTCACTTGGAATTAGCAAAGGACTTAACAGCGCAAACATTTATCAATTTGTTAAGAAGGTTCATCGCGCGGCGATCCTCTCCTAAAGTAATAATATCCGACAACGCCAGTAACTTCAAAGGGGCAGAAAAATTCCTACAAAATTTACATGAAGAGCCACTTGTTAAAGCTCACCTGAATAAACATCTGATTGAATGGAGGTTCATACCCCCCCGAGCCCCATGGATGGGAGGATTTTATGAACGGCTAATTGGTGTAGTAAAGAGCTGCATTAGGAAAGTTCTTTTCAAAAGGAAAATGTCTGAGGATGAATTACGAACCATCTTGACAGAAGTAGAAATGCGGATAAACAACCGCCCATTAACCTACATAGATGATGACGTCAGTCATCCGCAACCCTTGACCCCTGCACATTTGATATATGGGAGACGTTTACAGCCCATGCCTGTTGATATAGAAGATAAATCCACGGACCCAGACTACCTCAGCGTGGATGAATTGCATAACAGATACACATTTATTTGTGAGAGAATTAAACACTGGGAAAGGGTGCGGAAGAAAGAATACCTAATGTCATTACGCGAAAGGTTCTATGGAGCCCAACCACCGAGTGATAAAGACACCTTAAACGTGGGCGATATAGTGATCGTTGAAACTGAAGGAAACTGAGATTCTTGGCCTCTAGGAAGAATTACAGCCAAGCATCCTGACAAGTCTGGCACCACAAGTGTAGTGGAGGTGGTTTCTAAAGGAACAAAAGGTTTAAAGACCATTAACAAACTCATTCCCTTAGAGTTACACTGTGATCCTGAAGCGACTAAGACACAAAGGAACACAAAGGAAGAACAAACAACAGCAGACCTGCTGGTCCTTACGAGGCTGTTTGTGACAAGCTACACTAACTATCTAATCAAAGGTGGAAGATGAAGGACAGCAAAGGCGAAGGCTCCTCCCCACCCCCCCATCCCTCCAGCCAAAGCTGGCAGGAAAGGAAAAAGAACCATGCAGCATGGAAAAACTGCATGGAATTTATGTAGGAAAGAGGAAAGAACTACCATTACTGCTACCACTAACCGGGCAATAAAAGCGGACAAGGACACCAGTATTCGAAAGAACTTAACGTTATTACGACAATGAGTAATATCTTAGTTGCTGGTTGGATTCAAAACACTTGTCTAATCTATTCTTGAAGGCCGTAACTGTTGTACTATCAACGACATCACAAGGTAGAGAGTTCCAAACATTAACAACTCGATTGAAGAAGAAGTGTTTAGCTTCGTGCGACGAGAATCATTTACCACTTATCTTCAAATTGTGATTTCTTCTTCTTCTATTTGATCGATCAATTGTAAAGTAATCTTCCGCATTAATATCACTGAATCCTTTAAACATTTTAAACACTTCTATTAGATCGCCTCGCATTCTTCGTTTTGATAGGCTGAATAAATTTACTTCTTTAAGCCTTTGTTCATATGACAAATTTCTCAACCTAGGAATCATCTTTGTTACTCTTCGTTGGACCCGTTCCAACTTTTCTATGTCTTTTCTGTAGTAGGGAGACCAAAACTGTACACAGTACTCTAGACGGGGTCGAACCAACGATTTATACAGTTTTAATATTACTTTTTCCGATTTATTATTAAAGACTCGTCCGATGAAGCCAACCAATTTGTTTGCAGTTTTAACTACCTCTGAACAATGCTGACCGGGCTTTAAATCGCTTGATATAGTGATTCCAAGATCCTTTTCTTTACTTACTGCAGAAAGTTGTTGGCCATTCATTACGTACCGAACGCGATTGTTATTTTTTCCGATGTGCAACACTTTACATTTCTCAACGTTAAATTTCATTTGCCATTGATTGGCCCAACGTGCAAGTCGATCTATATCTGATTGTAAAGCTTCTTCGTCGAGTATCGCAGTTACTTTACTAGCAATTTTTGTGTCATCAGCAAATTTTGATACTTTGCAAATGAGCCCATCATCGATATCATTAACATAAATTAAGAAGAGCATGGGGCCAGGCACTGATCCTTGAGGTACGCCGCTTTTGACATCGAGCCAGTTAGATGTAACACCGTTTAGAACTACTCTCTGTTTCCGCTCAGAGAGCCAGTCCACAAGCCAATTGTGAATGTTACCCGAGATACCGTGCGCCAGTAGTTTGCTGAGCAATCGTTGGTGGGGGACCTTATCAAATGCCTTTTGAAATTCCAGATATATGATATCTACTGATCTGCTTTCATCGAACACCTCAAAAATATAGTGAAAACAATCAAGTAAGTTAGTCAAACACGAACGTTTACTACGGAAGCCATGTTGCGAATTATTGTCAATGAAATTCAAGCCAGGTCTCCTACTGGAATGAAGTTCAACATCCTTTTGGTATAGAAGGAAAATGAAACTACTTTGGAAGAAATTCTGCACCGTAGGGGAAGTGTTGGAACGACACAACCTACAAGAAGAAAAATTAGTATGCACAGTCAAATCATAACTCAGGAGGAATGTAGAAAGGAAACTACAGGGCAGGAGGGACACAGAAAAAAGAGAAGTGTAACAAAGTTCCAGGAAAGAAAAGGAAGGAACCTGAACCACTTTCTGATACCACAACTGAAGATGAGATGGAAGTAATGGAAAGTGATTCTGCTGATGAGGTCAGTTTCACTTTAAACCAAGATGAAAGTGAAACTGAATGTGAGGAAGAAATACAGGCACCAAAGGCAACCCCAGCAGACACTCCAGTAATAACAGATGATTCTGTTGGAAAGTACTACGCAGTGTATTATACTGAGCCACGTATGATTTACTTCTGGGGGAAAATAGTTAAAACATTTGCTGATGATGATGATGGCGGTACTGTGAACAAAGTAGAAATTGATTGCCTTCAGAAAAAAAACATTTCGAGTGACCCAAAGGAGTGGACATGGACTGAGCGGAACACAAACAAAGACATTGGCATAGTAGACCAAGAATACATATTCTATGGACCAGAGGTTCCCATGATAAAGAAAAACATTTTTAGATTCCCAGATGAAATGGCATGTGCTTCTCTGAAGGTTATTGAAAAGAAATTGAAGGCAAATACATAAATATTTCATAATTCTAGTGAAGAAATTGTGACATATTCCCAGGAAAGAAAAACTTTGTGAAACTTATTTATTTTATAAGGAACCAATTATATATTTACATGAATTTATGTAACAATGAAGAATATGTGTTTGAATTTAAGTTGGTGATATACCACTTAGAAATATAAAGATTTTTTCATGATACAACAGTACCAGGATTCATTGGTTAACATTATTATTGCAAGGATCAAAATTAAGAGGCATTTTATGTAATGTATAATGAAGAGTATATATACAATTCCCAGATGATGCACAAATATGAAATATCAATCATTTTTCATGAAAGAAATGTATGGGTATTCATTGTAAAACTTTTTTTTTAGCAAAATATAGCTGATTTTTTCTTGCCCCATCATGATTTTTTTTTACCCCTTTTCCGGGGAAGAAAAAATTACCCAAAAATATTCATAATAAAAAAGCTATGGGACCCTGGCTCAAGATCAGCTGAAATATGATGTAATAATGACAAATGAATAAAACAGACCAGGTATTGTGAAAATGCTGAACCATATATCTGCGAAAAACAAAGTTCTCCATTTTGAGTTTTCTTACCCTATTTTACTAGTAAAGTGGGGGAAGAAAAAATCCAGGGGTTAGTGGGGTAAAAAAAAATCATTCCATTTATTGTACTCTGTCAAAGCATTTGATGTGTTTATGTCCTGTATTTATAGTGCACTCTTGTGCAATTGATTTCATATATGCGTTAGCAATATTGTATTATAAATGTATTTTCTGAACATATTTTAAGAAAAAAGCATGAAAAAAGTTTCGCAAAACTTTTTTGTGGTATGTGAAAACTTTGGTTTTATCTTCCCCCAAGAACTGTGACGAGCTTAGTTTGGGGTAAGAAATAATCAGGAGGGCCATACTATCCTCCCGATAGGGTCCCCCTGCTCCTACCCCCCTCCCCCAAGAGAAGGGGGGTGATTTTTTTTTACCCCATAGGGGTAAGCCTACATGGGGTAAGAAAAGATCACATAACCTGATTTTTTCTTACCCCATACATGATTTTTTTTTACCCAAAGCTGATTTTTTTTTACCCCGTCTTGGTTTTATATTACCCCATGTTTAAACATGTTCGTGATGTGTGGTGTGTGATTGACAGTCGGTCTGTCTTGTTGAAACCTGTTACTCATATGACTCGGTCCACTGTTCACAGGAGTGTGCATGATCATTAGCCAGTAAGAAGCAGCAGGGTTAAGTGCCACAATGCCGAGGACATATAAAAAGGTTGAAAGGCCATATACGAAAGCCACAATTCAACTTGCTGTGCAGGAAGTTAAAGATGGTTCCTCCATTAGAGCAGCCAGTGCCAAGCATCACATGTCATATTCTCTTTTGAGAAAGCATGTCAAGAGAAGTGAAAGTGAAGAATCTTTCAAGGATGATATGAGGGTGAGTTATTGTTTTTTTTTTATGCGTGTATGTACCATATAATAATGATCCTCTTACATATTATATACTCGTACATACTATATGTAATAAAACCTGTTCTGATATATACATATTCTGTTTGCATTACAGGGAAAGAAGACGGTACTTGCAACTGAAGTGGAAGAGAAGATTGCAGATACAATCAAGAGAATGGAGAAAATGGGACTAGGGCCAACACTGTTAGAGTTTCGTGAGATTGTCAAAGATTTCTTGCTTGCCAATGGACTAGAGACAGTGTTTAAAGATGGCATGCCTGGTTATGAATGGGCAACTGCCTTCATGCACAGGCACAACATGACTCTGAAGACCGGTGGTATGATGCAACTGGCAAGGAAGAGTGTAACTAGTGATCCATTCGTCATTCATGGCTTCTATGAGCTTCTGAGACAAGAAATGGCACGACTTGAGATCATGGAACGCCCAGAGTGTATCTGGAATCTCGACGAAACTGGTTTCCCACTAGACCCATCAAAAGCAAAAACTATAGGCACAAAAGGAGCTAAGACAGTGAGAATAACTAGTGGCTCAAACCGTGAAAACATCAGTGTTTTGGCAACATGCTGTGCAGATGGCACATCACTGGATCCTTTAATCATATTTAAAGGTAAGAACATGCAGTCTTCATGGGTTGGAACTGATGCACTACCTGAAACTCAGTATGCTGTATCCGAGTCAGGGTGGATGACCCGTGTAATTTTGAGGATTTTTCAAAAGTTTTGTAGAAAAAACTAAAGATATTCGTCCTATCCTCCTGATATTGGATGGCCATCTTAGTCATACATCACTAGCAACAGTAGAACTAGCAAAACAAGAAAATATCTCCATAATTAAGCTACCTGCTCATTGCACAGATCTGTTACAACCTTTAGATGTTGCTTGTTTTGCCCCTCTAAAATCTTACTATGATTCAGCATTGATGAGGTATGTGCATCAAACAGGAGCACGAGCACCATTGCAAAAGAGAGGTTTCGTGAATATGTTGTGTCAGGTCTGGAAGGAAGGACTTTCCCCGGAGAATATAAAGGCCGGGTTTTATGCAACAGGAATACATCCACTAAACCCAGAAAAGTACAAGAGTGATCGCCTTTGTCCTTTGAAAATGAAAACATACAAGGCTTGGATTGAGAGAGGAAGCCCCAGGGATGATGAAAATAATCCTGTACTGCATGATGCTACAACTGATAACACAGACAACAGAGATTCACAATCATCACCGCAAAATCCACAGAACCCTTCACAACCTTCTGATGCCAATACCACAAATGTTCCCACTTCTCCAATACCTGAACCAGGAATAGAAAAAGATCTCTCAGATACAACCCTTACACTTGTTCAGGAACAAGTATTACCTGGTTGTAGTCACTGGCATGAAACTCCCTCTAACAACAAAGCTGAACTTCAAGATGAGATCAAGAAAGATATAGAAAAGCGAAGTGCTTTATATGCCAAACAGTTAAGCTGGAGGACTCTTGTCAATGAAATTCAAGCCAGGGCTCCTACAGGAATGAAGTTCAACATCCTTTTGGTAGAGAAGGAAAAGGAAACAACTTTGGAAGAAATTCTGCACCGTAGGGGAAGAGTTGGAACGACACAACCTACAAGAAGAAAAATTAGTATGCACAGTCAAATCATAACTCAGGAGGAATGTAGAAAGGAAACTACAGGGCAGGAGGGGACACAGAAAAAAGAGAAGTGTAACAAAGTTCCAGGAAAGAAAAGGAAGGAACCTGAACCACTTTCTGATACCACAACTGAAGATGAGATGGAAGTAATGGAAAGTGATTCTGCTGATGAGGTCAGTTTCACTTTAAACCAAGATGAAAGTGAAACTGAATGTGAGGAAGAAATACAGGCACCAAAGGCAACCCCAGCAGACACTCCAGTAATAACAGATGATTCTGTTGGAAAGTACTACGCAGTGTATTATACTGAGCCACGTATGATTTACTTCTGGGGGAAAATAGTTAAAACATTTGCTGATGATGATGATGGCGGTACTGTGAACAAAGTAGAAATTGATTGCCTTCAGAAAAAAAAACATTTCGAGTGACCCAAAGGAGTGGACATGGACTGAGCGGAACACAAACAAAGACATTGGCATAGTAGACCAAGAATACATATTCTATGGACCAGAGGTTCCCATGATAAAGAAAAACATTTTTAGATTCCCAGATGAAATGGCATGTGCTTCTCTGAAGGTTATTGAAAAGAAATTGAAGGCAAATACATAAATATTTCATAATTCTAGTGAAGAAATTGTGACATATTCCCAGGAAAGAAAAACTTTGTGAAACTTATTTATTTTATAAGGAACCAATTATATATTTACATGAATTTATGTAACAATGAAGAATATGTGTTTGAATTTAAGTTGGTGATATACCACTTAGAAATATAAAAAAAAATTCATGATACAACAGTACCAGGATTCATTGGTTAACATTATTATTGCAAGGATAAAAATTAAGAGGCATTTTATGTAATGTATAATGAAGAGTATATATACAATTCCCAGATGATGCACAAATATGAAATATCAATCATTTTTCATGAAAGAAATGTATGGGTATTCATTGTAAAACTTTTTTTTTAGCAAAATATAGCTGATTTTTTCTTGCCCCATCATGATTTTTTTTTACCCCTTTTCCGGGGAAGAAAAAATTACCCAAAAATATTCATAATAAAAAAGCTATGGGACCCTGGCTCAAGATCAGCTGAAATATGATGTAATAATGACAAATGAATAAAACAGACCAGGTATTGTGAAAATGCTGAACCATATTTCTGCGAAAAACAAAGTTCTCCATTTTGAGTTTTTCTTACCCCATTTTACAGTAGGTTAGCCTTGGTAGGGGTAGGACGTGTGTGTGGGTCGCTCCGTGTTTATATGCTGTTTTTTCCTGGTGCAAACACCTTGAGGCTGTAAAAATAGACTTGGTGATTAAGGAAGTGAATATCGGTGCAGCAAGGAAAGCAGCAAGGAAAGCTCGATGGACGTGTAGGTTCGTGTCTAGTGTTGTGTGATTTAGAAATATCGTAAAACACACGGGTTGGGCATCTTAAGATAGAACGGCGGGAGGCGACCGTCGATGCCCCGCCCTGACCTCTGACCGAGCAGTTAATGGGCTGGGACGGAGGGTTGCCAGCGACAAGAGAGGCTCGCCTCACACCTCCCAAACTGGCGGTTCTGTAGCAACGTATATTTAATCTATTACTTGTATTTAGTTCAATTTTGCCTTGAAAGAGTGAAAAACCGGTGTTGGCAGTCGACCCGCAGACAACTGCGTGTTGTTGGTTATGGTCGAATCGATGTTATCAATATTTTCATTTATATTTCATGTCCACCAGAAAAAAGCAAATATATACTTAGCGTAATGAAATGATTGATATGGAAACATATGTTAACGTAAAGGAAAGAAACGGAGCCAGCCACAGCGCCTGTGCAGCTTAAATTTTATTATATAAATCAATTAATCATTTCATACACCTTGATATAGGCTACAACGTTTATTTAGTGACACTATTATTATTATTATTATAATTATTATTATTTTTTGTCATTGTTACTATTATTAGCGTTGCCATTGTTGTTATTACTATTATAATTAGTATCAGTATAATATTCTTGTCATTATTATTATTCATATTACTTGTGTTCATACTTTCAAAACTACTGCTTACATTATTATCGACGTTAGTGTCATTAATATAATTTTAATACTTTGTTTACTTCTGTTCTGATGCAATTACAATTATTACTCTCTCTCTCTCTCTCTCTCTCTCTCTCTCTCTCTCTCTCTCTCTCTCTCTCTCTCTCTCTCTCTCTCTCTCTCTCTCTCTCTCTCTCTCTCTCTCTCTCTCTCTCTCTCTCTCTCTCCTTCACCCCGACCTCTCCTGTCTCTTCCCCACTCACCCTCTCTTCACACTATACGCCCATACCCCCGGCCCCCTCGCTCCCCACACCGCACCAACCGCCCCTTGGTTACGCTAACCTCTGTAACCTCGATGCCATGCTGACACTAACAAATCTCTCCACATCGCACTGATAATATCTCCATCCCAACACTCTCTCTCTCTCTCTCTCTCTCTCTCTCTCTCTCTCTCTCTCTCTCTCTCTCTCTCTCTCTCTCTCTCTCTCTCTCTCTCTCTCTCTCTCTCTCTCTCTCTCTCTCTCTCTCTCTCTCTCTCTCTCTCTCTCTCTCTCTCTCTCTCTCTCTCTTTGAAAACAATGTGTCAGCCTATTATATTGATTATAATCCTATCTATATATCTGTCAATGTCGCTAAACTAATAGGAATATTAATATTAGTGTCATTCCACAGTAGATATCACTACTACTTTCAATTATAATCAATAATCAGTCATTATTACTACATGTACTATCAATATTCCTGTTGTCATTAATATCAATATCTATAATTTTATAAATGCTTGACACTCCAAGCCAAAGAAGATGCTGCGTTTGTACAAAAGATCACAGATGTATAAACTGTGCATGTGTTAAGGAGAAAAGACGCTGTACGAACTGTAAAAAGAGCGACAGGTGCCAAAATCCCCTGGGCAGGGATCAGAGCAGGGAGGATAACGATGAAGCGCGACACCGCGGGGACAATGAGGGCCGCCGGGGGAGTGAGCGGGGGGAGGGGGTGTCGGAGGGAGCTGCTGCACAACCGCCACCTCTATATCCCCCTCAGCCGGTACCACCCCTTCCATTGGCACCTCCAATGTTGCCACTACCAACACCACTACCACCACCCCCTCATCACTCTTCCTCTTCGACTGGACAGGGCGCGGCGGAGGTCGGGGGAAGCTTTGCTTGGAAGGGGCTAGCGGAGGGGGAAGCAACGAGGTGGGTGGATGACACATACCTTGAAGTTGTTGGGTGGTCTGCAAGAAATCTTTTTGAACCACCCAGATGTGGAGCCACGACATTTATCATCAAAGAAATTGTCACCCTGTTAAATAACTACATCCAGAACACACCACTGGCGCCCCTATCCTTGAAAATTGTATTCACTCTCCCCCATCTCTTCCTCACCAAAGCACACCCAAAGACCAACCAAGCCGAAAATATCGAGGCATTAAGAAGACGAGTTGCCTTGTGGCAAACTAACGAGTTAGATGCCCTCCTTGGAGAAGCCAGAGCCATACAGGAGAGGCTCCCGGACCCCAACAAAACAACACCTCCACAGAAGACAGGGCCCGGAAGTTTGCAGAAAAAATGCGACAAGGCAACGTTGCGTCTGCAACACGAGCCTTGTCAGAAAATTCCACACGGCGTGTGCTTCCACTCATCAGGTACACGATCAATCAACTCAAGGAAAAACATCCTCCACCGAGTGACCTGAAGGGACTGAGACTGGCAGGATGTCACCAACCACCGAATCCAGTTATATACGAAAGGATAACAGGAGAGATGGTGTGGAAGAAGGCCCTCCAGACTCGTGGCAGCGCGGGGCCCTCAGGACTTGATGCACGGGGATGGCGAAGCTTGCTGAGCAGCGCCAACTTTGGCAATGCAGCTGGCGACTTGCGCAACACCATTGCAGCACTGGCAAGAAAACTCGCCTCCTCCAGCTGCCACTATGTGGACGCCCTGACGGCGTGCCGCCTCATTCCCCTGGACAAGAGGCCGGGATGCAGGCCTATAGGAGTCGGAGAAGTCCTGCGGCGCATCGTAGGCAAATGCATCATGGCTGTCGTCAAAGAAGATGTGAGAATGGCAGCAGGAAACCTCCAAGTTTGTGCGGGGCAGCAGGCAGGAGGAGAAGCAGCAGTCCATGCCATGCGGGAGATATTCGACCACGTGGAGTGCGAAGCAGTGCTTCTTGTTGACGCCAAAAATGCCTTCAACACAATAAATAGAAAGACTATGATACATAACATTAAAACCAAGTGCCCTAGCTTAGCTATGTATGTCGAAAATACCTATACATACCCGACTGACTTATACATAAATAGCCACAGTGGAAAAGTGAAAGTGTTAAAATCATCTGAGGGAACAACACAAGGTGACCCAATAGCCATGGCTATGTACGCCCTGGGCCTATCAGTCCTCCAAAATGAAATCGCGTTCGCAGAAACACGGGTGAAACAGGTGGCTTATGCGGATGACCTCTCAGGTGCTGGTAAAATCTCAGACTTAAAAGGGTGGTGGGACACTGTGAACACCGCCGGCCCTGAGATAGGATACATCCCTAACGCCACCAAGTCTGTCTTTATTGTCAAACCTGAACATTATGACCATGCCGCAGAACCTTTTAGAGGAAGTGGCGTCATTGTGACAAAAGACGGACAACGACACTTAGGTGCAGTGATCGGGACAGAGGTATATAAGAAGGAGTACGTGGGAGACAAAGTAGCTGAATGGGTGAAGGAAATAGAAGCTTTGTCTGCCATTGCCAAGACTGAGCCACACGCTGCCTATTCAGCGTACACCAACGGCATCCAACATCGGTGGTCGTTCCTGCTGCGCACCATCCCGGCATCAGTCCACTCCTCCGACCACTGGAAAATGCCGTCAAGAATGTATTCTTGCCGGCGCTGGTGAAATCTCATGCTTTGGGGGAGGAGGAGAGGGATATGCTAGCACTCCCCCCAAGACTGGGTGGGATGGGGATCACCAACGCTGAGAAGCTGGCAGATAAGGAGAACCAAAACTCCATCAGCCTTACCAGGTCACTCATCAACAGGATCATCGCTCAGGAGGCAGAGGGCGAGATAGACCAAACAGAAATAAGAGATATTAAAGAAAAATCTCAGAAGAAGGCAACAGGACCAACAAGACGAGCTGGACCGTCTTACACACCACCTGTCCACAGAAATGGGTAGAAAAATACACACAGCACAGGAGGCAGGCGCCTCTAACTGGCTAACGTCATTACCAATCAGAGCAAAGGGCTTCAGCCTCAACAAACAAGAATTTGTCGACGCCATTGCTCTGAGATATGGCTGGCCGATTGAGGGACTGCCTGATCTCTGTGCATGTGGATCACCAAATGATGTCACCCACACCATGACATGTACAAAAGGAGGCTTCGTCTGTATTCGACACGATGAAGTGAGGGATCTGACAGCCAGCATGCTCGGGGAGGTATGCCAAGACGTCACTACCGAGCCGGCACTGCTTCCCCTGGACGGCGAACACCTTCGGTACAGGACAGCCAATACCTCACAGGAGGCACGGGTTGATGTAAGTGCCCGCGGATTCTGGGTGCGCGGACAGCGGGCGTTCATGGACATCCGCATATTCGACCCGATGGCTGCCTGTCACCGTGAGCTGCCCCTGCAGGCCGCCCACCACAGGAACGAGCAGGAGAAGACAAGGGCATACGGTGAAAGAATCCAACATGTGGATCAGGGCGGTTTCACCCCTCGTCTTCACCACATCCGGCGGGATGGGTCCCAGGGCCCAATGCTTCTACGCACGCCTCGCGGAACTAATCTCAGAAAAGAAGCATCAGCCAAGGAACCACGTTGTCGCCTGGATGAGGTGTCGCCTCTCGTTCTCCCTGCTCAGGTCGGCCATCCTATGTCTCAGGGGCACCAGACACTCTGGCCCAAAAGCCACCACCATCTCCAATATGGACTATGAAGCCACAGTGGTGGAGAGTGACATTAGGGTGGGTCGGGAGTGACTTGAGTAGGGAAGGAAAGGGGGATCTAGACGTAATAGACGATAGGTGATTTAGTGTCAGGTAGTATTAGCGATATGGTTGGATGTCACAGTCATTAGCGAACATAGTTGGGGCTAATGACCTCCAAACTATGGAGCCCTCCATGATTATGTGTCGGGAAAATAAACATGGGTGGAGGTATCATTTATGTTGTAGTAGAAAAAAAAAGTAGTAGTAGTAGTAGTAGTAGTAATAGTAGTAGTAGTAGTAGTATTGGTAGTAGTAGTAGTAATCGAATAGTAGTAGTAGTAGTAGTAGTAGTAGTAGTAGTAGCAACAGCAGCAGTAGTAGTAGTAGTAGTAGTAGTAGTAGTAGTAGTAGTAGTTGTAATAGAGGTAGTAGTAGTAGTATAGTAGTAGGAGTAGTAGCAGCAAAAGTAGTAGTAGCAGTAGTAGTAGTAGTAGTAGTAGTAGTTGTAATATAAGTAGTAGTAGTAGTAGAGTAGTAGGAGTAGTAGCAGCAGAAGTAGTAGTAGTAGCAGCAGTAGTAGTAGTAGTAGTAATAGTAGTAGTAGTAGTAGTAGTAGCAGCAGAAGCAGCAGTAGTAGTAGTAATAGTAGTAGTAGTAGTAGTAGTAGCTGCAGCAGTAGTAGTAGTAGTAGTAGTAGTAGTAGTAGTAGTAATATAAGTAATAGTAGTAGTAGTAGTAGGAGGAGAAGCAGCAGAAGTAGTAGTAGTAGTAGTAGTAGTAGTAGCAGTAGTAGTAGAGATAGTAACAATAGTAATACAGATGAAGATAGTAATAATAATGCTTATAATAATAATTACAATAATAATAACATAATAATCTTTGGCTTTTTTAACACACTCAATCTTCATAATTTCTCATCATTCCACACTCCTCATGTCTTTCTTATTCTTCACTTTCCTCTCCTTTTATCTTTTTCTTTTCTCTTCTCTCTTCTTATTCTTTATCTTTCGTCACCATCTTCTCTCTTTTTCTTCTTCTCTCTCTTCTTATTCCTCACCTGGTCATCCTCATATCCTCTATACAAAGACTTCCATCGTATATACTCCATTGCAAGATCTCTTTTTTCATCATGACACGCAACACCTACACGAGGAATGACTCAGACAACACACACACATACACACACACACACACACACACACACACACACACACACACACACACACACACACACACACACACACACACACACACACACACACACACACACACACAGCACACTGCAACTTTTTTTCTCTTCCTTCCTTTCTTCCTTCATCCTTCTACGATCGCTAACTCTTTCCTTCCATCCTCAACTATTTCTTACCTTCCTTTCTTCCTGCAACACTCAGCACTCAAATATACACGCACAACACACTGCAACCCTTTCTTACTTTCTTTTCCTACCCGCAACACTCAAGACTCATACAACACACATACATTCCCTCCACAACACTTCCCGTCCTCACATATATTCCCCCCACAACATTTCCCCTTCCTTTCCTTCCTTCATTCCTGCAACACTCAAGACAGGAATCGCCTTGTATTGAAGTAGATTAAGGTCTCCGAGATGACAAATAGTAAACAGCTTTAACAACAACAACAACCATCTCGAGTAAGGGGGTTCGAAGTCAATTATATACAATTCAAAGAGGTTCCAAGGCTCTTATACACATGTCACTCGGAGCTTATGTCTTAAAGGTCAGGGAAACAGCGACGTTGTTTGGCCCCTTACACACGGGGACACTTAGAGCGCTGCAGCAGCGCTACTCACGCGTGACTCAGCTTTAGCAGCGCTGCGGTGAAGCGCAGCTTATCTTTCTAGAAGGTGTTGTGGGGTGAGTGTCGAATTAGCGGCGCTTCTCAGCATCGCTACTAAAATTGAGTAGGGCGTTAGCAGCGCTACAATCGCGCCACGCACGCGCTGCTAAAAAAGTGACGCTGCTGCAGCTACGTGTGAAAACTCCCATTGAATGCCATGTATCGTGACGAGCAGCGCTACTTTTTGTGGTCGCCACCGGCAGCGAAGCCAACCACGCAAATCTGTTTGTAGCGCTACTTTTTGTGGTCGTGAGTGCGTGTGAAAGCCTCCATTCATCTCCATTATTCATCAGCGGCAAATATGCTGAGCAGCGCTGCAAAGAGTCCGCGTGTGAAAGGGGCGTTAGGCTCGTATTCCCAGACGCTATCGGCCCCACAGCAACGATTTCCAAAGTCCGTAGAGGAGATTAGGTTCTCAGGAGTGCTTTTTCACTTTCATGGTGCAGCAGCCTTGTCAAACTATCAATAGGCTCTTAAAACTACTCATGGAAGAACCCACAACAACCTCTATGAATCCCCTGTCAGGTGTGGCAGGGCGGGCGAGCCCCGAAATGTTTCAGAATATGGCCCTTAGATTTTTCTTTTTAGAGACGCCTCCTCACCCTCTTTTTCCTTCTTTTCTCCAATGATAAAAATATTTCGTCAGTTTCTTTATTTTTCCTCCCTTCAAAGGCCTCCCGTTTACCTATCCTAGCTTTTACTAATTATTTTAGTCGGTATAAGTTATCTATACCGTGTTATCTATTTCTTATCGTGTTCTCCAAGTTTTCATTCCGTTTGAGCTTTTGTTATACTTTTATTTTCGTGTGTGTATGTATCACCTCTAAATTTACCCCCGTTTTTATCGATTCTTTCTATTATATATTTTATCTTTCTATATTATTTTCCTTCAATATGTCGTATTATCTATTTCTTATCGCATTCCTTAAGTTTTCATTCTGTCTGAGCTTGTATTATACCTCCATTATCGTTTTATCCATTTATATTATCCTTCTGTTCGTCCCATCACTCCCCTAAAAATACTTCTTAAATTCCTGTCCTCTATTCTGTTCCATATAAAATCTTCATATTCTCTATTAAAAGACTTCCATCGTTTATATATTCCAGTCATCTTTTTATTTTCCTTTTGTTTATCGACACAAAATTCCCTTACAAATGCTTCCTATATCCTTATCCAATATTTTGTTCCATTAAAAATCTGCATATTCTCTGTACAAAGCCTTCCATCGTTTATATATTTCACATATCTTCTTATTTTTCTTCTATTTCTCGTCCTATCATTTCCCCTACAAATACTTCTTAAAGTCCTATTCTGTATTTTGTTCCATATAAAATCTTCATATTCTCTATACAATGCCCTCCATCATTTATATATTCCACCTTCCTTTTTTTTTTCCTCTAGTTTCTCGTCTAAATACTCCCTTACAAATGCTTCTTGAACGCTTATCCTATATTTGGTTCCATTAAAAATCGTCATGTCCTCTATTCAAAGACTTCCATCGTTTATATATTACACTTACATCTTTACAGAGTGGAGTCTAAGGCTCTTCGTCTCATCAGCTCTCCTCATCCTACTGATAGTCTTCTACCTCTTAAAATTCCGCCGCGATGTTGCCTCTCTTTCTATTTTTTATCGATATTTCCACGCTGACTGCTCTTCTGAACTTGCTAACTGCATGCCTCCCCCACTCCCACGGCCCCGCTGCACACGACTTTCTACTCATGCTCATCCCTATACTGTCCAAACCCCTTATGCAAGAGAAACCAGCATCTTCACTCTTTCATCCCTCACGCTGGTCAACTCTGGTAAAATCTTCCTTCATCTGTATTTCCTCCTGCCTACGACTTGAACTCTTTCAAAAGGAGGGTATCGGGACACCTCTCCTCCCGAAATTGACCTTTCTTTCGACCACCTCTTTTGATTCTTTTTTGGGAGCAGCGAGTAGCGGGCCTTTTTTTTTATTGTTTTCTTTTTGTGTGTGCCCTTGAGCTGTCTCCTTTGTTGTAAAAAAAAAAAATCCTTTTGTTTTTATCATCAACCTCAACGTCATGGGCATGCGCAGTTACCAGGTGCCCACTTAGTCAGGTGAGGAAGGGGTGGGTGGGTTGAAGACCAGGGGACACTTCTTCAGGTATTATTGAGTACCCTTTAGTTCAGAGTTGTATACACACTTCAGAAGTCCCTTCCCATCCCTTCATTTCCGTTCCATTCCTTTCCTTCTCTTTTCTTTCCTTTCCTTTCTTTTCCTCTCTCTTCCTTCCTTTACTTTACTTTCTCTTCCTTTCCCTTCATTTTCCTGTCTTGCCTTTCCTTCTTTCATTTTCCTTCATTTCCTCTCCTTTCATGTCTTTCCTTCCTTCCCTTCCCTTCTCTTCTTTTCACATCTCTCTCTTTTCCTTATCCTTCCCTTCCTTTTCTTCATTTCATTCCTTCCATCCATATTCCATCCATTTCCTTCCTTCCTTCCTTCTCCTTTAATTCATCAAGTAATTGGCAGGGCTTCCACTTCTTCAAGTAATGCGCAGAACCACTTCCTGGTTACTTTATTGATAAAACCTCTCCTGTTTACTACCACTAATTCCAGTTGCCAGACGGCCTCATTAATAAACTAATCACATAATGGACATGCTACACTTCATTAGATGAAGGCATGCAACTAAATAATTCCTTTTCTGATGAGCGTTCGTTTCTTTCTCACGGTTACCTATTTAAAAGCTTGCTAACTCCATTCCCGTTTTTCATGACGCAGGGTTTTCATTGTTTGTGGCGCGCACGATCTGGTCAGGATACCGAAGGTGGTGAAAGGCAGCCTGGGGCTGGACGTAAGTAAATCCTCCTCCCAAACTGTACTCTCCCCTCCCCTACACTATACTCTTGTGCTTTCAGCTTCCCTCCCCCTACCTATACTCTTACTGTTTTCTCCCTCCCCTACACTATACTCCTGTCCATTCTTCTCCCCCCAACTTGCCTTTCTTAATCCACTTCCTCTGCTTGGTACCCATAATACCCTAACCTTACCTAATTAAGAGAGAGAAAAGAAAAAGGCGAGTTGTTTTAAGTAATCGTCTTCCCCTTTCATCTCTCTTCTTTTCATGCTCTCTCACTCATTTGTTTTCATACTGTTTTTTTCTTTCCTAGTTTTTTCTTTTGAGTCATGTCCTTAAATTTCTTTCAGCTTTTGCTCCTTTCTTCCCTTGTTTTTTTTTCTCCACATATCCTCTCTCTTTCATTCATTTCACTCTCCTTTCTCTCCTTTCCTCTCTCCTTTATTTCCTCTCTTTGCCTCTCCATTCCTCCTCTCTTTCGTTTCCTCTCCTTTCTCTCCCATTCTCCTCTCCTTGTTTCTTTCCTTTCTCCCCCATTCTCTCCTTCGTTTCCTCTCCTTTCTCTCCCATTCCTCCTCCTCCTTCATTCCTCTCCTTTCCCCATTCCTCTCTCCTTCGTTTCCTTTCTCCATTCCTCCTCTGTCCTCCTTTCTCCCCATTCCTCTCCCCTTCGTTTCCTCTCCTTTCTCAGTCCTCCATGTTTCCTTTCTTCTCCTCGTCACCCCCTAACTCCTTCTTCCACCCAACTCACAAAGCATTAATTACCGACGATTCAACAACGTCATTTGCTTCCTCACTCTTTACTCATCCCCTATATTCCTTTCTCTTCTATGTCCCATCCTGCTCTCTACCACCTCACAAGCCGCTCTCCTTGCCAGGAGAACAACAACATCATCACACGCCCGTTGAGAACTACCGACGGAAGACGGACAAGGGCAGCAAGGTGAGCTGTTCAACGATGACCCTCATGCCGCCCAGATGAAGATGTCCCCGGAGGTCATGCTGGGGATGGACCTGGACAATAACGTGTAAAGAATAATAGATATCAAAGGTGAGAGGCGGATTCTTTGAGAACGACTTAGATAGGTTGAAGAGGTTAATAAAAGAAAGAAAGAGTGATGAATGAATGAAAAAGAGGTTAAAGGTCCATATTCAGACATACCACCGTGGTTAAGACTTTTGCATAGAGGTTGTATAAGGGGCCAGTGAGGGTGCTCGCATTAAAAGGTGAGAAGGGCAGGTCTATGCCAGGATTCTTAAGGTTTAACTATATATTTCTTCTCATTGATTGAAACTACTCACAAAAAAAAAGACTGGTTGCTTCTCTTACTGCGGCCGCTTTCTAGTTGCTCATCCCTCGACCCCGAAAACACTGCAACAACGACCATCAAAGAATGTAAACACTGCGTGGTGAGGCTGCTGGCCTAATATTTCATGTCTCAAAGCTGTCCCCTGGCCGGCCTATGTGTCCAATTCCGCGCCACAGGTTACAATATAGTGGGTCCCTTCCTTCCGTGATCATAATCCAGTAACTTGTCGTGGGAGGTCAGTGAATAATAATCTTCCTTCATGCTCAAAATTGTCTTCTGGGTAACAGAGTTCATTTCATGGCGGAGTCACTTGTCCACCCCTCGCACAGAGTTACAATAAAGTGGTCCCTCCCCTTCCGTGATTCTTTCCCCAGTCACCTGGCTTGGGAGGTCAGTGGACAGCCCTCGCCGGCCTCGTGTTTGCATCCCCAGCTGGCAGTTGCTCCCCACCCAGTTTTTCCAGAGACTCACTCATATCTAGGCTTCCTAACCCTGTCCCGTGCTCGCATGAGGTGCTTGGTGAGTGGCCAAGCCCTTCCGGCCGTCCCGCCACTCAACCCCGCCCACGTGTCCACAGACCCGTTCCAGCGGCGCACCGTGCTCGCCCTGGAGTCCATCAACAGGATCTTTGACGCGCGAGGCGGAGAGGCAGAGTGGGCGCGAGACCACCAGGAAGCAGAACCTGGTGGACGAGTGGAAGTTTTCTGTCCCGCGTGCTGGACCGGACGCTGTTCATTACCTTCACCACCCGCGGCCATCATCTTCAACCTGACCATCCTCACCTCGTCGCCCTTCTTCAGGGAACGATTCAGCACTGCCCCATCGATGACTGTGAAGACCTGACCATGGAGTGATCATGGCCGGACCTCTACCGCCAACTCGGCCTCCAAGCATCACTTCAGTGGCGCAGCTGACCGGTGTTACCTGAGGAAGAGTCCCCGGCCGCCGCCGCCCTGCAGGGCGGCCCTGACGCGACATAGTGGCCCTGCCGGAGGAGCACGGCCTGGGCCCGGAGGATTAAAGCCGTCCCAGAAGCGCAACGTCCCCCGCCGCTGCAGCGCGGTTGGAAGATCCCGCCGAGCCCTGGGACGAGAATGTGTGCCGGCGACCCAGGGGCTGGCCCGGAGTACCTGGGCTATGAACGGCAGCTACCGACACTCTGCGCAGGCACAGCCGTCCCCACGGGGCACGTCCACCAGGGGACGGCGGCAGGCGAGGCTAATGCTGGTAGCAGCCATCTCGCCGCCCTTATGGCGGCGGAACAGGAAGGCTGCATAAGAAAATATGCCACGCTCACTAGCCAATACTTGCATGTGTGTATATCGTACATTTTCTCAGCTGCATTTTTAAAGTGGCAGTCAAATTTTAACAAAATATTTGTTCATCTTAGAATTACTTTGAGGTACGTGAGCAGGGCACAGGAAACACAAGGTTGGCTCCTCCACAAAGAATCGCCTCCGGCCAGGCTGGCCGCCGCCGCCACACGCCGGCCGGGGCTGCGGCACCCCGGCACACCGACCTGAGGTTGTTAAACTGTTCCTTCATGACGCGTCGTCTGATACCAGCACTGTCAGCAGGCCTCCAGCTGGCTGTTGTCAGCTGCCATCTCACTATTCTTGTTGTAGTGGCTCTGCTAGCAGCACTAAGCTTTGCTTCACACCTCAACCCTGAAGGCATTCTGTGTTGCTCTCTTCTTCCCGGCATTGCATCATCATGCAGGAAACATTTATAAAACAGCGTCTCCTTGCAGCACCTCACGCACCATTCTCTTTATACGAGGACGTGTATGAAAGATGTTTCAGTGGAACTGTGCCATGTCAAGCACTCACCGCACGCTCACCTTCGTCCCCTGCACCGCGTCCACGAGGCACCTTCCCTCCGCCCCCTCAGTGCCGCCGCGACCTCCCCCTCCCATGCCACGCAGCCTCACCACGCCACACTCTGATGCACAGCTCTTGCCCTCTCCGTCACCCTTTCACGCACAGCACCTCTGCACCGCCCCGCCTCCGTGGCTTGTGTTTTCTGAGAGCAGCAACGGGCGTGACAGCATGCGGCGCGTCCATCACCTCTTAGTTGACTGATTGCTTGGTTCGTTGATCGATTGATTTTTTTCGAAGTTTTCTTAGGGAAGAGCAGAGCATTCCATATCCTTATCTTTCGGTAGCCGTCTGATAATAAAAAAAAATAGTTGTTGAACCTTTTACAAGCAAGTAAAAAAAAAAAATCAGTAAACCTGTTCATTGATTTTTATTTTAGCAGAGTGTTCACTGGCCTCTTGGTTCTTTTCAGTTACAGGTTTCATTCTTGAGAACATTTGTCGCGGCTTTAAGCGGCAATACGTATCTGGTATCATTGTTTTTACTAGTGCTTTGGTTCCTCTAATGCAAGCGTGCTTTCACCGGGGAGATTTCTATACCAAACCAATTTATCGAAGAAGGAATAATTACTGTTTATCTGATGTTGCTAATGTAACTGATTCCTTGGTTCTTTTTTCAAACATACAATCTTCTGAACAACTGTCGTGGCCCCAGAGGCAAACACACACACACACACACACACACACACACACACACACACACACACACACACACACACACACACACACACACACACACACACACACACCTGGCTACATGTTTCTGCCTTCGGGTCATTTTGTTTTGACACTCATATTTTTCAGTAGCAGAACAAATAAGTCGAGGTCAGATCCGAGAACACACACCCGGACTTGGGGCAACATTCTTAACCTGGTAGCAGCGACGGGCCAAATTCGTGGCTTTACCGTGTAGCAGCGATGGGCCAAATTTGTGGCTTTACCGTGTAGCAGCGACGGGCCAAATTTCTGCCATGATATAAACCTCCCAAAATAGATTATGCATAAACTGATCACACATGCGTTGATATATATTATGAAATGGTTTCCGTGAGTGATGATTCTTTCTCATTATTTTACTTAGAGGGGCCTTTAACCTAACCTAGCCTAACCTAACCTAACCTAACCTAAGAAACATGACCCCCGCAGCTACTGGGTTAAACATTCTGGCTCCGAAGCACACATACTTGACATGGGTTTTGTAGGAGTTTGGGGCATTTCCAGGGGTAGGTTTATGACCCTTGTGGTAGTTTGACCCTTCTTATGTACCGTGAACCTAAATTAACACTTATGAGAACGTTATTTTTTTTTTTACTACAAAGGAGACAGCTCAAGGGCACAAAAAGAGAAACAATAATAAAAAAAAAAGCCCGCTACTCGCTGCTCCTAAAAAGAATCCTAACAGGTGGCCGAAAGATGGGGCCAGTTTCGGGAGGAGAGGTGTCCTGATCTATTTGGCCTTTGGAGATATTTGTTTGAGGTACTGAAGCGTCTGACTGCCGGCCCTTAACTCACACTTAGGTACACAGTTTAACATACCCAGCCGCTTAATTAACCCTATCCGATCCGAAGGGGGACAAGTCTGGCCTCCCCTCAGTGACTTCGATCAAAACGATACACCTTTTTTTTCTTATCAACTCCAGAAGAAAAACAGTCATACAGAAAAACGCAGAAAATACCCAAGATTATCGTGTGATATAAATAAAAAGCATATGGCTGGTATTATAAGACATTTTCGCTTCTCACATCAACTATTTCTAAAGGTCAAAGAGGGGGTCAATCGGGTTCCAGTGAGTGTTTCCTTGGAGAGTTCTACAGTACAGAAGAAGGTCAAACTACTACCAGGTTCATAAAGTACTCACCAAATCTCCCAAACTCTAAAAAAACGAAAGCCTTGTCAATATGTGAACTTGGGCGACAGAAATGTGTAGTAATATGACCCTATGAATCCTCCTTAGAAGTGGACTCAGGGCTCAAGAACTTCCTTTGTTACTTGCATTCAATTCCATGTACTTCTGAGGAAGCCTTTGGGCGTGACTTATAGACTGAAGCTCCTCTTTTAAATGTACTAGTTCCTTTATTGGACCCATTGGCAAGACTTTCCTTCGTACTTCTAATATTTTGGAGTGCATGTGCTTGATAAATAGCATGACCTTTGACGATGTGACTCATCGAGGGTAGAGGTGAAGAAGGGAGGTAAAGGGACGTTCTCAAAGCAGCATGCCGAGAGAGAGAGAGAGAGAGAGAGAGAGAGGCACTTCCTCCTAGCTCAGCCTCTCCTATCCCCCCTTTTTTTTTTTTTCGTCCTCCTCTTCCTCCTTTCTCTCCCTACCCCGCCACAGCCTTCCCTCTCTGCTCCTTTTTTACCCCCACTCACAGCCTTCTCCTCTCCTACCTCCTCCTCCTCCTCCTCGCACACACACACACCATCGTATCTTTATATGATTAGCAGTTAACCTCATTTCCCAAGCCTTGATAGTCGATTCACCCTCCGCGCCGGTCGTTTGGTCTAATTCTGTAGTATACCGCCAATGACGCAGCCCCTTCCCACCCCTCGCTCTGCCCTCTCCATTCTCTCTCCTTTGCTCCTCCACCCTCTCTTCCCCTCCACCCTCTCTTTCCCTCTCCATCCTCCCCCTTCCTTCTGCCTCTCCTTCACCCTTTCTTCTCCTCTCCTTCCATCCCTCTCAGCCCCTCCACTTAGCTAACACACAGCGGAGGAGCTTATCACTGTACGACAATCTAACCACATATCTTTAGTCTACTTCTGGCCGTTCTCGAGGCTCCCCTGTACACGTTTGGGAGTAAATGAGGCACCAGTACACTCGTTTCTTATACCTGAGGTTGCTGTTTTTTTCTTTCTTTGATTCCCCACCTACCGAATCTGACCCTCTTCCTCTCCTGGTATCTGAATCTGACCCTCTTCTCTTAGAAGGCTGAATATTTGCTTACCTAGTGATTACCTGGTGATTGCTTACAGAGGCAAGGGCAGCCAGTACTCTTCTCTTAAGGTCGCTAACATGCCGATCATAGATATTTTCAAATGCGTTTACTCCTCCCTCTTGATGACCCCTTCCAACAGTGTGTCTCCAGGTGCAGGAGAAAAAACATTCGTTTAATGGGATTTCCACCGGCTTCAGTGTGTGGCCCTGTAGGGTGTGTGTGTGCCGGGGCAGGATGTTTCAGGAGGTCTTCGTTCCCTCCCCTACCTTGTCGAATCCTAGAAGCCCGTATTCTTAAACACTTCGCTGCCCGGGAGTACATGTATGTTGGACAAGGCTTTCTGCCAGGAGTTGTGGGCATTTCCAGGGAGGCCAGTTTTATGTAGCCCAGATTGGTAGTTTGAACCTTCCTCTGTACCGTGAACCTGAAAACACTCCCAAGAACCGGTTAATCTCCTTTTCGTGACCTAAGGAAAGCGTTGATGTGGGAAGAGAGTGTTTAAAACCACATACATGACCCTCTCCTTCATTAGTTACCCCTTCATCTTGTTTCTCTCACGACAGTCTCATTTTCTGTGGTTTGCTTCTCGTTTTAAGAGGTGTAACTGAGGAATTTAAGATTTCTCCCACTCTTTTAACCCCTCTTCAGCTGTGTATTAATCCAGGTTTGTCTTTTAAATTAGTCCGCATGGTTTCCCGTTCTCTTCCTTCTCTTCACCAACGAGCCCATTTTTCTTTGATTCGCTTCTCGTTTTGAGGCGTAACTGCTGGATTTTAGGTCTTCATCCTCCGCTCCCCCCCCTCTTTCTCTCTCCCTTCCCCTTTTTTGTTTCTTTACGCTCGCCATTAAAATAATCTGCATGGCTCTCCCGTTCTTTTCTTTCATTCCTTTCAAGTGACTCCATTTTCTTTGATGGGATCTTGTTTTTCAGAGGCGTAACCTTCAAGGATTTTGTCTTCTTAACTTCTCCCCCTAGTTCACCTTTTATTTCTTCAGGTTTGTCTTTAAAATATTCTTGCATGAGCTTTCCCGTTCTCTTCTTCTCTTCACAACGAGCCCATTTTCTTTGATTCGCTTCTCGTTTTGAGGCGTAACTACTAGATTTTAGGTCTTCATCCTCCCGCTCCCCCCCTTTCCTCCTCCCATTTTTATTTCTTTTACGCTCGTCATTAAAATAATCTGCATGGCTCTCCCGTTCTTTTCTTTTACTCCTTAGTGACTCCATTTTCTTTGATGGGATCTTGTTTTAAGAAGAGGGTGTGACTAAGGATTTTGTCTTCATGCTTCACCTTTTTATTTCTTCAGGTTTTGTCTTTAAAATATTCTGCATGGCTCTCGTTCTTTTTTCTTCTCTTCTTAGCAGCTCCATTTTCTGTGATTCCTTCTCGCAACAAGAGGGTAACTATTTGGATTTTTTAGTTTCGTTTACTCGTTGTGCATCATTTTGTCTTAAGAAATTCAACTTACGGTCCTCCACAGCACACCACCACGTCCTGCTCCTTCTACTCTTCTCTCTTCTCCTTTGTTTGATTAGTTTCTCTCGTGCTTGGACGCATAACCGTTAATTTTAAGTCTCCTCCCTCGCTGTGTTGTAATCTCCTTTGAACTGATATATATGCCGTGTGTTAACTATCCGAACTCATAATAATCTCTTAGTTTATGTTGGAGGTTTCAGGTTACTCATAAATTTGGGTTTCATCTCGTTTCGTCGCATCGTGTTTTCATTCCGGTGTGAGCTTAGTTTCAGTTCGACAATCCTACACAGAGTCATTGTAAGCGCTAACCAATCTATCTTCTCCACAATGATCACGTTATTTCTGCACTTAATACCAGATGCTAATAGAGATTTCCAGGTAGTTTCTAAATCTCCTTTTATATGACAACATAAACACAATACAAGGAATTTTAGTCGTATTTGTGTTTGGTTAGGGAGCTTACGAACTCGCTGTGCTATGGACTGTAAAACTGACCCTTAGAGATAATCTGTAATGTGTAATCCGACACTGCGAATAGCCAATAAACTTCAATATGATTCAAAACTATATATGAATAAAAGATGAGCTGTGTAATAGTTAAAAGCTCTCTGCTACTGGGTACAAAAGAAGAGGTATGTATAAGGAGATTTAAATGTATTTCCTTAGTCTGTTAATTCTCAAACTCAAAAACTAAAAAAAAAACATGAACGCAAGCTCTGTTGGCAGTATTTCTATTCACAACAATAAAGGGATGCAATACCACATGAATATAGAATCCAAAAAACAAAAAACAAAAAAAAAAACAATATCTCGCATCGTGTCTGGTAAATGTGAAAGCACGACAATAGTATGCAAAAGGTACGAGAGAGAGAGAGAGAGAGAGAGAGAGAGAGAGAGAGAGAGAGAGAGAGAGAGAGAGAGAGAGAGAGAGAGAGAGAGAGAGAGAGGTGGTGTTTGGATAGGAATAACAACCAAGATCTATATTATATCTACTTTTATTTTATTTTTTTATTTTTTTTATTCTAAGCTAGCATTACATGGGCTACAATTGGTAAGTGGTGGTGGTGGTAGTTTGTTGACAGGTTCAGATAAAACAGGTCTGATTTTGCACAGAATTTCACCCTCAGGGCTTGTTGTGTTGAGGAGGAGGGAGGGAGGAGGGAGGGAGGAGGGAGGAGCAGGAGGAAAAGGAAGGGAAAGGAAAAGGTCAGGTACATAAAAGAGTAAAAAAATATTGTTATGTACCATTGATTACTGCGATATTGATATTGTGTGTGATAATGACCAATGGCCATGTGTGTGTGTGTGTGCAGTGTGGGTAGTGGCGGTAAGTGTGGTGGTGGTTCAGGTTCCGTAGACTGAAGCTGAGCAGGTGGGTTGGTTGTGTAGTGGACCCAGGTTTGCGAAGTGGTGGTGGTGAATTGGCGAGGGTTCTATGGGCAGGGAGCCCAGGGGTGAGCAGCGTCCGTAGAGAGAGTGGAGTGAATGGCTGGGTGGAATCCAAATGGGGCGGGGTTTTCCAGGAGCCAGGGGCGTGCAGGGGTCCGTAGATATCGCCGCCCGCATCACAGAAAGGGGCAGGTGGGTGACGGAGGTTGTGGCAGCATGACGGGGCTCTGGAGTTTCTGCCGCGGCAGCGGCTCCCAGGATGGGTCGTGTTGGCACCTATAATAGAGGTGGTGGTTGTGGTTGATGTGGAGGAGGTGGTAGTGGTGAGGATGGTGAAATAATAACTGTACTTAATAGATTATAGTGTGCTTTGGCACGTATACTTGTGTGGACGGGCGTGTTTATATCACATGATCAGCGTGTGTCAGGCAGCGTGGGGGGGGTGAGGCAAACGGTCCAGACTTACCGCTGGCGTAGCGGAGCAGAGCCAGGAGCGGGTTCCGCTGAGGGCCGCCGCGACGTGTGGTAATCGGCCAGCACGTCAGGGAACTATGGCCGACAGCCGCCACCTCCCGCTGGCGGGTCAGGGGCGATGGGGCGGCGGCGGCGGTGCGCCAGGCCGCCCTGGAGCACCGCGCTGGCCACCCTGCCGAGGGAGCTGCTCACAGGGCAGGGGTCTCCTGTCATGGGCGTCGCGGGCGTGGCCACGACTTACACGGGCGAGGAGGCGTGGGGGCGGCCAGGGGGCCTCACGGGGAGGACTCTGGGGGCTCGTCGTCAAACACCGAGTCGTGGAGGTCGTCGTGGTCCGGCAGCAGCAGGGCGGGCGGCTCCGCCAGCTGGTCTGCAGGTCGCATAGAATATAGTCGATGACGGCCTGGATCCAACTCGAGGCGCGGCACTGGGCGGTCGCCAGGGCGATGCGGCACCAGCTGCTGCAGGCGGTCCAGGTACCGCAGGCACCTGCGCTGGCCTCGGCCCCGCGTGGAGACTTGCCTGTCTTTCCCTCCAGCACGCCCACCACGGCCTGCAAGGGCGACGAGCAGCGTTGTGAGCCTTCATGGTGCGGAGCTGACGCTACGGCGAAGTGGCGAGATTGTCAATGACTGGGTTCTCCCCGCGCCGCCCGAGTATATATAGCGGCGGGTGGCCGGGTCCCCCCTGCCCCCCGCTCCCTGGGTGGCTGCCAGGTGGGCGGCGGCCGCCCGGTGACGACAGCTGGGGCGACGCCTTCTCCGCGAGAGCGACGCTGCGGCCGGGTGGTGGCGGCGGCGGCCGCCGTGGCAGCCCTCGAGGTGGAGGCCTGAGCGGAGTACGCGGGACCCTGGCCTTGGCGGTGCCTTGGGCTGGGGGGCGGGGCCCAGGCACAGTCAGCGAGGGCATACAGAGGTCACCGCCCGTCCGTCTTCCCACCTCCCCCACCCAGCACCCACCCAACAGCCGCACCCCCGGAGTAAACAGATGTTCCCCTTTCCGCCCCCCACCCCCCCTCCCGTGGCGACAGGGCTCCCACACCCGCCAGGCGCTCACCCACACCTGCACCCGTCAGCATCTGCAGCACGCCCGCGCCCGCACCCACCCCGCACCCTTGCACATACGCTACGCCATACGCACACACGCCAACACACACACACACACACACACATACACACACACACACACGTTACACACGACTCGTCTCATAGCCATTGGCACCACACCTCGCCCAGCTGTTTCCCTGCCAGAGACGAGGACACACACACACACACACACACACACACACACACACACACAGTAGCCAACCAATAGACAAACAAATAAACAGAGCGAGCAAGAGAACAAATGTGTGTGTGTGCACGTGGCAATGTGTGTGTGTGACCAATAATATGTGTGTGTGTGTGTGTGTGTGTGTGTGTGTGTGTGAATCACTGAATGAATGCAGCAGAAGGTGCAAGACAGAAACTCTCTCTCTCTCTCTCTCTCTCTCTCTCTCTCTCTCTCTGCCCTCTCTCTCTCTCTCCTCTCTCTACCCTCTCTCTCTCTCCACCCTGTACATGGCGTGGGGTTCGAACCTGACAGCTGACGCGTTTCTGATCATGTAGCCAGTCAGCCTGCCAGTTAAGTCAACCAGTCAGTCGATTAATCAGTGATCAGATCAATCAGTCAGTCAGTTGTGATCAACAACCAACCGGTCAATCAATCAATCAGTCGGCCTGGTTGGATTTAGTTGACTGGTTTTGTGACTGACTGATTGGCTGACGGCTGATTGACTGTTGACTGGTTGGCTGGTGACTAACTTTGGGTGGCCTGACTGGCTACGCGGCTGGGCGTGTCAGCTGTCAGATTCGAACCCCGCAACCGATGTACGAAGTGGATGAGAAGAGAAAAATCACCATGCAAATTTTCATCCATTCGTCAATCAGTCAGTCAACCTTACAGTCAACACATTAACTCAAGTAATCGTCCAATATCGCACGAGATTGAATTAATAATCAGTCAGTCAACCTTTTGAAATAGTTGGGAAATAAAGATCTGAAGGGTGAGGGGTATAAGAAAAGTGGAGAGAAATAGGGAGGAAAGATAAAGGAGGAGGACAGTGAGAAGGTGAGGGAGAGAGAGAAGAGAAGAGAATTAGAGAAGCAGAATATCATAAATAACAGTCAGTCCCAAAGCTTACTCTCAGGCCATTATCACGAGAGCTGGCAGTGCAGAGAGAGAGAGAAGAGAGAGAGAAGAGAGTGAAGAGAGAGAGAGAGGGAGAGGGAGGGGTCAGGATAGATGTTCAGAAATGAAGGTTTATATACTTCCATACGAGAATTTATTAAGAGGAAAGAAAGGAGGAGGAAGAAGAATTTGGAGGTATCCGCTGTCTGTTTGTCTCTTTATTTGGCCCCGTGTGTGTGTGTGTGTGTGTGTGTGTGTGTGTGTGTGTGTGTGTGTGTGTGTGTGTGTTCCCTTATCATCGTGTACCTGTCCTCCCAGCATTCCTGAGAGAGATGACTGACAAATATATTTAGGAAGGTTATAACCTTGATAATAGTAGTAGTGGTAGTAGTAGTAGTAGTTGAAGTAGTAGTAGTAGTAGTAAGTAGTAGTATGGGGAGTTGTAGAGGTGACAGAGAGAAGACGGGGGCATAGGAGAGGCAGGGTATTGAGACAGGGAGGGACAAGGGAGGGAAAGAGGGAAGGGGAGAGGAGGGAGAGTACACCGGAGACCTTTCCTCAACTGGCATCCGTCCACATACTGTCCGTGTGTGTTGGAAGAAGAAGGGAAAAGGAGGAAGGAGGGAGGAGGAGGCAAAGAGGCTGAAGGAGAGGAATATCTAGTTGGAAGGCTTAGAAAGAAGGAAAAAAATTATAGAGCAAGGAGGGAAAAATGTAGAAGAAGGAATGGAGGAAAGGGAGGGGAAAGGATATGTGTGTGTGTTATTATTATTATTATTGTAGTATTGTTATTATTATTATTATTATTATTATTATTATTATTATTATTACTACTACAATGTATACTACTACAACTACTACCTACTACTAAAACACTCACACACACACACACACACACACACACACACACACGGTCAACAGATTGTGATACATATATTCCCTCTTGACACTCTCTCTCCCTCTTTTCCCTCTCCCTCCTCCCTATCTCCCCCCAACTCCTTTGTTTCCCTCACCCACCCGCCTCTCCCATCTCTACCTCTCACCTTCATTCCCCTCACTCTCCATGTCCCTCTCTCTCTCCCTCTCTCCCCTTTCCCACCATAGATATTAGGTCATTGGGAAAGCATGTGTCCCTCTCTCCATAAATAAGTTAAATCATCAACCTTTAATGACTCAAGAAAGTGAAAAAGCAGTTGATTTGGAGGTTTTTACCTCGTGAGAGAGAGAGAGAGAAGAGAGAGATTCTCTAGTTCCTCCTTTGAATTCTACTAATGTTGCCCAATTACAGTGTCTTAGCCTGCTTACCGAGAGAGAGATTACTATACTCCTTTGAATTCCACCAATGTTACTTTCAATTACACTGTCTTATTCTGTTTACCGAGAGTGCTATGCTGATTTCCTCCTTTGAATTCCCTGTGCTGTAAAATTACACCACTGTCTAAGCATATTTACCACGAGAGAGAGAGGAGATTCTATACTGTTTGCCTCCTTTGAATTCTGTCTGCTTCCAATTACACACAATAAGCATATTTACCGAAGAGAGAGATTTTATGTTATTGATCCGTAAAACTCGTAAGGACTCTTGTAGGGAATACGAAACTAAATCAATATTGAAGGAACAGATAGCTTGTGCGAGGAGGAGAAGGAGGGGGAGGGAGGAGGAGGCAATGAGATGGAAGAGACTCAGCGCTGTAGTCGGTATAGTATAATGCTCTCTCTCTCTCTCTCTCTCTCATCTTTATCACGTGTTTCTCTCTCATGTTCATATATTTATCAGATGGGAACAGTGGTGATGATGGTGGTGGTGGTGGTGATGATGGTGGTGGTGGTGATGATGGTGGTGGTGGTGATGATGGTGGTGGTGGTGATGATGGTGGTGGTGGTGATGATGGTGGTGGTGGTTTGGTGGTGGTGGTGATGATGGTGGTGATGATGGTGGTGGTGGTGATGATGGTGGTGGTGGTTGTGTTGATGGTGGTGGTGGTGGTGGTGGTGGTTGTGTTGATGGTGGTGGTGGTGGTGGTGGTGGTGGTATTGATGGTGGTGGTGATGGTGATGAGATAATATTGTATGATTGTGTGGTGTTCCCTTCCCCCTTCCCTTTATATCTGTCCCCTCCTTTCCCTTTAATCTTGTTCCCTCCCTTTGTTTTCTATCTCTTCCTCTGTCTTCTTTCTTATTCTCTTTCGTTATTTTCCCTTTTTTCATGTCTGTTGTTGTTTGTTTTCCTTTGTGCTTCATTCTTTCTCTCTGTATGTTCTTCCTTTCTTTGTGTATCTCTCTCTCTCTCTCTCTCTCTCTCTCTCTCTCTCTCTCTCTCTCTCTCTCAAAATCCATACACACACACGCACGCACACACTCAAAATCACACTACTCAATTAAAAACAAAAGGCCTAACAACAACAACAACAACAACAACAAGCAGCAGCGAAGAACAATAACCAAATAAAACAAAAAAGACAAAAGAAAACGCACATGTTCTTAATTTCTTCTCCCTCCTCCCCCTCCCTCCTCCTCCTCCCCCTCTTTCCCCCATCACCTCAACGCCTCCTCTTCTCCCCTACTCTCCCCACTCCCACTCACCTCTTCTTCCACTCTTCCCTCTCCCTCTCCTCCAATCCATACACCCCTCTCCCTCCCCACCCTGTTTCTCCCAATCCTCACTACTCTTCCCCTTCTCCCCCCTCCCCTACTCTTCCCTCCTCCTTCCTTCCCTCTCCCAATCCTCATACCTCCTTCCCTTCTTTCTCCCAATTCTCACTCATCCCTCCCCACCTTCCCTATTCCTCACCCAAGTCCCAAATTCTGAGTCTCTATCCCCTTCCCCTCTCTCAATTCTCACCCCCCCTCCTCCCTCCTTCCCCACTCCTCCCATCCACCCCCTTTCCAATCCTCGCCCCCAACCCTCCTCCCTCCTTCCCACTCCTCCCATCCACCCCCCTTCCAATCCTAACACCCCACCCTCCCTTCCTTCCCCACTCCTCCCATCCACCCCCTTCCAATCCTCACACCCCACCTTTCAACCCTCCTTCCCACTCCTCCCATCCACCCCTTCCAATCCTCACCCCCTCCATCTCCCTCCTTCTCCCCATCCACCCCTTTCCAATCCCCCTCCTCCTCCCTCCCCCTTCTCCCCATCCTCTCACCCTCCGCTAATGAGAATCTAACTCCAGCACCGTCAGTTGATCCGGAAGGTGCACGTGTTGGCCCCACCCCTTCACCCCTTCACCCCCACCCCCCTTCAGACACGTGCCCCTCCCCTCATCGCCCCGTGAACTCCTCCTGACTCTGATTCCCACGGGACTGGCACACCCCTCTCTCCCCCCACCCCCTCCGTCACCCCTCTCCTCCTTTGAGCATATGCTTCTAGGGTGTTGATGTGGTCTGTGTGTGTGTGTGTGTGTGTGTGTGTGTGTGTGTGATTTGTTTTTTTGATTTTTTGTTTGTCTGATTTTCTTTTTATTGTTGTTGATGTTTGTTTGGTTCGGTTTCTTTTTCTCTCTCTTCTCTTCTCTCTCTCTCTCTCTCTCTCTCTCTCTCTCTCTCTCTCTCTCTCTCTCTCTCTCTCTCTCTCTCTCTCTCTCTCTCTCTCTCTCTCGCTCTCAATCTCTATTCTTGAAGTGATTTGATAACTGCTGCAAAAATCGATTATAGTCAAACGCTGTGATGTAAATACACTTTCAACTATTCTTCTATTCTTCTACTTGGCCTCGTTTTTGTTATATTCCTCCAGCCATTATTACTTATCATTCTCGTCTTATTACTCTGGTTAACACTCCTATTGCTCTCCTTACCTTTTGGAGATCATGTTTCTCTATTAATATAAACAGTCGATGGCATAAAGGTGTGAAGTTAAGATACAGCTGAACCCAGACGTTATAGAGGCAAAGGAAGGAGGAGGAGGAGGAGGAGGAGGAGAACAAGAGGAGAAGGGGGAGTTAGTAGCATCAGAAGGAAGTAAGAAGAAGGATAATATGAAAAAAACAACTGAGGACGAAGACGAGGAGGAGGAGGAGGAGGAGGAGGAGGAGGAGGAGAACAAGAATTAGTAGAAGAGAGTGAAGAAGGAGAAGGGGAAGAGACAGTAACATCAGAAAAAAGAAAGAAAAAGGATAATATGGAAAAAACTGAGGACGAAGACGAGGAGGAGGAGGAGGAGGAGGAGGAGGAGGAGGAGGAGGAAAAGTAGTAGCATTAGAAGGAAGAGAAGAACAAGATGGAGGTGGAGGAGAACGAGAACGAGGAGGAGGAGAACAAGGTGGAGGAGGAGAAGGAGGAGGAGGAGGAGGAGGAGGAGGAGGACATATATAGGCAAGGGCTTGGACTGCGGGGTGAGAGAACATAAAAACTCTAACACAAAAGTACTGGAGGAGGAGGAGGAGGAGGAGGAGGAGGAGGAGGAGGAGGAAAAGCAATGGAGAGGTGTGGCACAGGGTTGAGGTCAAGAAAAGAGGAGGAGGAGGAGGAGGAGGAGGAGGAGGAATGAATTAACAATATAAAGTGCAGAAAATAAATTCGTAAAAATAAATAATGTAACCAGTCTCTTCTATGACCTGAAGAAACACGAAACTAAGACGTATTTTGAGACTTACTCCTTTCATTTCCTCCACTTAAAAATACACATAATAAGTAATACACCAAAGTTAGAGCTGAAGTCTTATGGGTCACTGATCTACTTAAGGCATCAACGCCCTGTAGGACCCTTTAAATCCCAGCAGCAGCATGTAGGAGCCTAGTAGGACTCTGTAGGACCCTGTAGAATCCAGTAACAACGTGTAGAAGGAGCTAATAGAGTCCTGTAGGAGCGTGTAGGACTTCTCTGTAGGAGGTCCTGCAGTGGCGGATGTAGGGGCTGCAGGTGTCGTGTTCTCGTCCACCTGGGCAGACAAGCGTCGCTGGGCCTCACCTGGCGGTAATTAGTGCCTCCACCTGGCGGGGACACCATGCGAGGAGAGGCTTTCCCCGCTCAGGTGTGTGTGTGTGTGTGTGTGTGTGTGTGTGTGTGTGTGTGTGTGTGTGTGTGTGGGGCCAGGGAGGAGGGAACGCGAGACAGCTTGAAATAATTTAAGGCTGCTGCACACCCTCTCTCCTCCTCCTCCTCCTCGTCATCTACCTCCATTCATGCTCTGTCTCCTTCGGCCTCCTCCAGACTCCTTCCTCCCCTCCGCCCCGCCGCGCACCGCCCCGGGCTCGCCACCCCCGCAGGCGGTGTCCCGGGGCGGCACAAACAACAGGTGGCGGTGCGCGGCGAGGCGGCGAGGGCGGCGGGAGGGTGTGACCCGCGGGGCGGCGTGACCTCCGGCGACCTCCCGCCCACCGCCGGCGTGAGGGAGTGACAGGTGCGGAGCTGCCCCCCCATTCTCCTCCCTCCCTCAGCCTCCCCGGCATACATTCACATCCTGGCCCTTCCCCCGCTCCCCTTACCCCTTCCCTCTCCTCCCCGGCATAATTATATTCACATCCTTGCTCCTCCCCCTTCCCCTCGTCCCCCGCCTCGCCCCGTCCCCGGCCCTGCGCGGAGGGTGTCGAGGGGCGGCAGCGCTCGGCACGGCGGGAAAAACTTGGTCTGGAGGCTGAGCCGCGGCGCAAATTAAGGTCGTCCGGGAGGCTGTTACGCTTGACTTGGCGGCAGTGGCGAGCCGCCGCGCGGGGCGAATGGCTCCGCGCGTTGACTCATCGCGAATCTATTCGGTGCCGGCGTGGCCCGGGGGAAGGGGGGGAGGGGAGGGGAGTGCCCGCGCGTCCAGTCGAGGCAGCCCCGCACGGCGTGTTGACAAGCGCCTAGCCATTATTTACTGACGGGCGCGGACGGGCGGCGGCCACCCATATGCCGCGGCGGCGCCTCCGTGCGGCCGCCACTCCAGGGCCGAGGCGACGTGCGCTTCCCAAGGAAGGCGGCGGCGGCGAACAGGTGGAAGCGGTCACGTTGCGGCTCCCCTGTCCGTGCCTTGGGCGGTGACCTGAGGGAGGTATTGGCCGCAGCGCCATGGCAAATTAAGGTGATCGGTGCAGAGGCGGCAGGAAGAGGAGAGTAGGGAGGAGGAGGGGAGGGCCGGCAGGGGCAAGGATGTCAAAGTTGCCTAATTTACCGTGGGTGGGAGGCGCCCCCCGCTGCCCCGCGGCGGCTGGCGGTGCATCACGACGCCTGGGAACCGGGGACGGGGGGGGCGGGTGGCCAGCTGGGGGCCCGCGCGTGATAAGGCGGGGGAGCGGCGCAGGTGGCGGGGCAGGGCGAGTTGTGGGACTTGGGGCTGGGGAGGCCCGTGGGAAGTGTCGACGTGGCGTAGAAGGGGGCATGATTGGGCGTCAGTAACACACACACACACACACACACACACACACACACACACACACACACATCACCCCAATGCCGATCACCTCCCATCACCCATCACCCCTTCAGCCCATGACTTCCGACCATAAGGATGCTTCTCGAGGCCACAAATATAAGAACTAACACACAGTGGGTCTCATCACGCCCCCCTCACCCCACGCACGCACCGCAACACCCCCCAGCGCACCTTCACCCCAAAAATCACCATTACCAAGGGGTGCAAGTGGCCATGTGGGTGGTGCTATGGGTGGTCACTAATGGTCGTATATGGCATGGGGGGCGGCAGGGGTGTGGGAGGAGGCGTACCAGGTATGGGTAGCTACACCCCTACACCCTGAAGGCATCTTTGGCGGGCGGGGGGAGACGGGGAGAGGGAGGGCCATTTTTGGGGTGAGGGGTGAAGGGGGGAGAAGAGCTGCCGGGGTGATGACAGGCACGGTGGACCAGCTGGAAGGGATTGTGGTGGTGGTGGTGGTGTGGTAGTGGTGGTGGAGGTGGTGGTGTGGTGGAGGGGACCGAGGTGAGGGGAGCGAGGGAGTGGAAGTGGTTTGGTTTCACTGGTGGAGAAAATGTGGAAGTGGTGATGATGGTGGTGGTGGAGGTGGTAGTGGAGGTGACTGGGGTTGTAGTAGTAGTAGTAGTAATAGTAGTAGTAGTATCAGTAGTAGTTGTAGTAGTAGTAGAGAGAGAGAGACACACACACACACACACACACACACACACACACACACACACACAGTTTTCGTTTTCTAGTATAATATTCACCTCATCAACTTGCAACCCGTGTGTGTGTGTGTGTGTGTGTGTGTGTGTGTGTGTGTGTGTGTGCGTGTGTGTGGGCGGCCAGGCGCAGTGGGTGGCTCAGTGGGATGAACTCCCTCTCTCTAAAGGAAAAAGACACTCCCAGCCTCTCTCTCTCTCTCTCTCTCATACTTCACCTTTCTTTTCTTTCCTATTTCCTCCTCCTCCTCCTTCTTCTCCTCCTCTCTCCTGACGGAATCAAGAGAGTCCTCGCAATGAATCAATAGGTGCTGTCTTCTCTTTGTCCTCTCTTCCCTAACTTCAGAGAGAGAGAGAGAGAGAGAGAGAGAGAGATTATGAGACTGACAACATAATCAAATTTATTTAATTAGGCTCTCTCTCTCTCTCTCTCTCTCTCTCATGAACACACACACACACACTGAAAGGTGAATTTTGTGTGTGTGTGTGTGTGAAAGGTGTTGGGTCTAGAGAAAGGAAGAGAGGAGAGTGGTGTGTGGTGAGAGAGAGAGAGAAATTTGAGGACATCTGACAATCATATGTTGTATTATAGAGAGAGAGAGAGAGAGAGAGAGAGAGAGAGAGAGAGGTGTGGGTGTGGGTGTCGTGACTGGGTGGAGGTGGAGTGGGTAGGAGGGATCATGAGGTGTGTGTGTGTGTGTGTGTGTGTGTGTGTGTGTGTGTGTATAAAGCAGATGGTGGAATGCGTTGCCTGATCTCTCTCTCTCTCCTCCTCCTCCTCCTCTCTTCCTTCTCTTCCTTCTCCTTCTTCATTCAACTGTCTCTCTTTCCTCTCTCCTCCTCCTCCTCTTCCTCCTCCTCCTCCTCCTCCTCCTCCTGCCCATCCTACCCCTTCACCTTCATACACTGCCAGAGGAGAACTTTTCCTGCATCCTACTCATTCCATTAGTGCAGGTGAGCCAAAGGTGATTAGGGGCAAAGGTGATACACAGGTGTGGTCTCAGGTGGAGGTGGAGGAGGAAGTGGAGGTGTTTTTTTTTTTTTTTTCTTCCTTATAGTTGTTGTTTTTTGTGCGAGAGAGAAGGGAGGGAAGGAGGAAGGGAATGTGGAAGGAAGGAAGGAAGGAAAGGGAAGAAGAGGGTAAAGGAAAGGAAGAGAGAGAGAGAGAGAGAGAGACAGAGAGAGAGAGAGAGAGAGAGAGAGAGAGAGAGAGAGAGAGAGAGAGAGAGAGAGAGAGAGAGAATGTAGAATACTCATATGTTAGAAATGTCAATATTGCCAAATAAAAAAAAAATATCGATGTCGTTCAAATGCACTTGCCCTTCAATTTCAAATACCATGGAGGCTTTTTTGTTTATTTTTTCTTTTGTTTCTTTTATTTTCCCCTTGAACTGCCTCCTTTACTGTTAAAAAAGAGGAAGACTTCGAATCCCGCTAAAAAATGAAGGACTCGTACGTGGCTTGGTGTTCTTGCATTGTGATCTTGGACGTGGACTCAGCACAGGGAGTTATTTACGATCACAAGGGAACTCTTAACCTAACCTAACCTAACCTAACCTAACCTAACCTAACCTAACCTTCCTTACCGAGACTCTGCTGCCGTTGCCCATACCACCACCATCACCACCTTCTTCCCCTCTTCCATCTCCAGGCTTTTCATTTTAAACTCATTTCCTTCTTCCCTCCTCCTCCTCTCTCACCCTCTCTCTCTCTCTCTCTCTTTACCTTCATTCTTCCTCATTCCCTTCTTCCTTCCTCTCTGTCTCTCTCTCTCCTTCCCTTTCCTTTCGTTTCCTTCTTCCTTTCTCTTCTCCCTCTCTCTTTCTCTCTCTCTTTTCCTTTCCTTTCATTCTTCCTTTCTTCATTCCCTTCTTCCTTCCTCCTCCTCTCTCTCTCTTTCAGTTTCCTTTCATTCTTCCTTTCTTCATTTTTTTTTCAACCTCTCCTCCATCATCTCATCTCTCTTCGTCCCTCTTCTTTCCATCACCTCCACCATCTTCTCTTCCTCCTCCTCGACCTATCACCTTCTTACCACCATATCTTCCCCTCTTCTTCCTTTAGTTCAGCTCCTCCTCCTCCTCCTCCTCCTCCTCTTTCTCTTCCTCCTCGTTTCTCATTTCTCAACTTCCCCTCCTCCTCTAGTTCACCTCAGCATGACCACCTCTTCTCCTCCTCCTCCTCCTCCTCTTCGCTCCTCCTTCCCATCACCTCCTCCTCTTTCTCCTCCTCCTTATCATCACCACTTCCTCTTCTTCTCCTCCACCTCCTCCTCCTCATTCTTTCTTCCCATTACCTCCTCCTCCTCCTCTTTATCATCACCACTACCTCTCCTCCTCCTCCTCCTCCTCCTCCTCGTCGTTCCTCCTTCCCATCACCTCCTCCTCTTCCTCTTTATCATCACCACTACCTCCCCCCCTCCTCTTCTAGTTCACCTCCACCTCACCTCCACCACCACCACCACCTCCTCCCCCTCCCCCCCGCGTTGGAGGTACACTGAACTTTCTTATATGGATCATTACGAGGCCTTGATGGGCGATGGGCGACCCGGGACTGGCGGGGGAGTGGCCGCTGCCTTTCCCGGCCCAGATTATAGTGGGCCCGCCAGCCACCCAACCACCCACCCAAACCAGCTACCAAACCACCCAGCCGCCCACCCAACCACCCAACCAAACCAGCTACCAAACCACCCACACGCCCACCTACCCAGTACCAAGCCAGTCACCCACTCAGCCAATCAGATACCCACCCAGTTTTAGTCACTCACCCACCCATTCATCCACCTAGTTAACCGCCTACCCAGTCAGTCACCCATTCAGTTACTCATCCAGCTACTTACCATCCAGTCAGTCATTCACCCAGTCAACCATCCACCCATCCACTCATCCACCTAGCCATGCCCAGTCACCCAGTCAACCAAAATGCCAATCAGTACTATCATGGGCTTGGCCGGGGCGAGTGGAGGAAGAGGAGGTGGAGTTTGTGGTGGAGGAGGAAGTGGAGGACTTTTTTTGTTGTTGTTGTTCTTTCCTTGTGGTTGTGATTTCTTTGTATAGTACTTTTTTGGGGCCTTGGTTGTGAGAGAGAGAGAGAGACTGGTCATTCACACACACCAAAAAAAAAAAAAAAAACGCACAAAATCTACCAGGAATATGAGAAAGATAAAAGGAAAAGGAAGAAAGAGGAAGAGGAAGGAAGGAAGGAAGGAAGGGGAAGAGGAAGAAAAGAAAGAGGAAGAAGACTGAGCTCGTATCGTGTTGCGGAATGGGAGGAGGAGGAGGAGGAGGAGGAAGAGGAGGAGGAGGAGGAGGAGGAGGAGGAGGAGGATTACTGACCAGAGTGACGGATGAAGTGATGGATAGAGACCGTGAAGGGGGCGAGGGGGCGGGGGGTAAGGGGGGGAGGGGGGGGGCGTTGCGGGAGGAGGGGGGAGGGGGTCTCTGAGTATGGTAGGGCAAGACGATGGGTAGAGGAGCCTTGGTTATTGAAGACACATGGTAGAACTGGTCGTATTTAAACATGGTAGAAAAAAGATGATAGGAAACGATCGAAACTGTCAATCGTATGGTAGAGGAAGACCGAGTATGGTAGAGGTATGGTAGAGGAGGACGCAGTATGGTCGTGATATGGTAGATTAAAACAGTATGATAGAAAGATGGTCGACGAAAGATACCATGAAATATATATGAAAACAAAGTATGGTAGACAGATAAGATGGGAGGAGAGTTTATGGGAGGGATATGGGAGAGTATGGTAGCAAGGGAAGCTGTCATAATAAAGAGAAATGAAGAAGAAAAGAAAAAGAATAGAAAAAGAAGGGGAAGGAGGAGAAATACGTAGGAAAAAGAAGTTGAAAAGAGGAAAAGCAGAGGAAGAAAAGATGAATGAAAAGAAAAAAAATGAAAGAGAAATAAGGGAAAGGGAAAGAGGAGAGATCAGTAGGAAAAAGAAGATGAAAAGAGGAAAGGCAGAGGAGGAAAAGAAAAAGAAACGAGGAATGAAAAGAAAAAGAAATGGAAGAAAAATGGAAAGAAGGAAAAGGAAGAGAAGGAAGATGAAAAAAGGAAAACCAGAGGAAGAAAAAGAAAAAAGAGGAATGAAAAGAAAATGAAATGGAAAGAAGGAAAAGGAAGAGAAGGAAGATGAAAAAAGGAGAAGCAGAGGAAGAAAAAGAACAAGAAAAGAGGAATGAAAAGAAAAAGATATGGAAGAGAAGGAAGAGAAAGAAAAAGAAAAGGAAAATGGAAAAGGAAATACTAAAAAGAAATGGTAAATCATAGACAATACAACTCTTATGATAAAGGGAAGATATGGTTTGGCAGGGAATGGGAGGATGATTAAGCGAATGAAAGGAACGAAGATAATGGAAGGTTATGGTGTTGGTGGAGGGATTGGGATGAAGGTGGAGGTGGCGGAGGAGGTGGTGGTGTTCCGTAGGGTGAGATACGTAGCGCCCTTACTTTTCTGAGAGAGAGAGAGAGAGAGAGAGAGAGAGAGATGGTGTGTGTCGAGAGAGGAGGAGGAGTAAGCAGGTCCAAATTTAGAAGGAGGTAGAATTCTTGGGTTTGCTTCTCCTGACCCTCTCTGCCTCCTCCTCCTCCTCCTCCTCTTCCTCCCTTCCTCCAGCAGCAGCAGTTTAAGGAGTTCCTCGCCTTATTCAAGCGCCCATGATAATTGTGGAAGCGGGCGGGCTAGGCTGGCTGCTAAATTGAGGGCTGTTCACCGTATTTATACAGCCCATGTAGAGGACGCCGTGAGTTATTGCGGCGGCGGCGGGGGAGTGGGGAAAGGGGGGGGGAGGGATGGGGTGTACTTTTGGGATGCTGGGAAGAGGAAGAGAGGGGAGGGGGAGGGAGAAGAGGGGAGGAGGAGGAGGAGGAGGTGTACTTTTCGAAGATGGGGATGCTGGAAAAAGGAAGAGAGGGGAGGGGGACGGAGAAGAGGGGAGGAGGAGGAGGAGGTGTACTTTCGAAGATGGGGATGCTGGAAAAAGGAAGGAGGAGGAGGAGGAGGAGGAGGAGGTGTACTTTTCGAAGATGGGGATGCTGGAAAAAGGAAGAGAGGGAAGGGATAGACAGGAGGTAGACGGGTGGATGGGAAAGCAAAAAGGAGGGAGAGGGTAGATGCAGGGATGGTGAGGGAGATGAGAGAAGAGAAGAGGAGGAGAAGGTGTACTTTTCGAAGATGGGGATGCTGGAAAAAGGAAGAGAGGGAAGGGATAGACAGGAGGTGGACGGGTAGATAGGGAAGCAGAAATAAGGAGAGAGACTGAGAAGAGAGAAGGAGGAGGAGGAGGAGGAGGAGGAGGAGGAGGAGGTGGAGTACTTTAGTTAGTGGAAGAGAGGGATGCTGGAAAGAAAGGAGGAGAGTATAGATGAAGGATGTGGAGGGAGGGAGATGAGAGAAGGAGAAATAGAAGATGTGCTTTTGGTGGAAGAGAGAGATGCTGGGAAAAGAGGAAGAGAGGTAGACTGTAGGTGGAAGTGTTGCCAGTCAGGGAGAAGAGACGAGGAGGTGGATGCTGAAGGGATGAAGCAGACGGGGGGGGGTGAGAGTGAAGAGTCAAAGTGGCGATGATGGTGTTAGTGGTGGTGGTGGTGGTGTGGTGGTGGTGGTGGTGGTGGTGGCATTCATTTAATTACCCGTTTCAACCTTCCTCTACCTTACCCTATTCTGTGCTATCCTACCCTACCTTTCCCTTCCCTACCCTACCCTGCTCTGCCCTACATATCCTTACCTTACCTTACCTCTCTCGCCTTCCCCTTCACCTTCCATCATTTCACCTGGTTTGGGAAGGTCATTTACCCAACTTACCTTAATGTGTGGTCTAAGCCTATCCACCTGTATTTGTTTACCTATCTATCTATCTATCTGTCTGTCTGTCTGTTTGTATGTATGTCTGTTTCTATCTATCTACCTATCTACCTGTGTCTATGGTATTGTCACCTGAGCACCATTAATTAAGACCCACATACCTGATCCTCTTCTGTGTGTGTGTGTGTGTGTGTGTGTGTGTGTGTGTGTGTGTGTGTGTGTGTGTGTGTGTGTGTGTGTGTGTAAGTGTGTGTGTGCTGTAAAAAGGTGTATTTAGGTATGTAAATGCAAAACACACACACACACACACACACACACACACACACACACACACACACACACACACACACACACACACACACACACACACCTCGATAATGATAATGTTTCCCACGCAGAGGCTTAAGAGGTGTGTACGGCAGGAAGTCAACAGCTGTGGCTTCCCCACTGCCTGAAACACACACACAAACACACACACACACACACTCACACACACACACACACACACACACACACACACACACACACTCAGGTGAGGGGAGCGAGTCAGCTGGTCCCTCACCTGTCCGTCCAGGTGACATTCTCTCTCTCTCTCTCTCTCTCTCTCTCTCATTTACTCTCTCTCTCCTTCCGTCTCTTCCTGTCTCCCCAACTTCCTGTCCTTAATAATGTGTTTAAGATGTTGAATACACGGAAGAAGCTGTTTATTTAAGAAAGAAATTTGTTTAATATATTCTTTTACGTTTATTTTTCCTTCCTTTCTTTCTTTTCCTTCTTTCTTATTTACGTTGACAAGAAAATAGATAAGAAGAATCTGTTTATTTAAGAAGAGAAATTGGTTTAACTTATTTTTAGGGGTAAGTAGCGGACTTTTTTTCGTTATTTTTTTGATCTGTCTCCTTTGCTGTAAAAAAATAAAAAAAATCTATATTTTCTTCTTCTTCTTTCTTTTCTTTCTTTCATTTACGTTGACAAGAAAATAGACACGGAAGAAGCTGTTTATTTAAGAAGAATTAATTTAACATTCTTCTATACGTATATTTTTCTTCTTCCTTTCTTTCTTTTCCTTCTTTCTCTATTACGTTGCTAAGAAAATACATAAGTTTATTTAAGAAGATCTGTTTATCTCTATTACGTTGCTAAGAAAATACATAAGAAAGAAGCTGTTTATCTTCTTTTCTTTTCTTTCTTTTTCCTCTATTGATAAAGTATATTAGTGGTGGTTTTTTTCTTCTTCTTTCTTTCTGACCTTCATTCGTTTTCTTAGACTGATGATGTAAGTATATTGATAATGTTTTCACCTTACCTCCTTTCTTTCTTTTTTTCTTATTGATTTCTTATGTTTTACTATTTTTTTATTTTTCTTGCATTTTTTTTATTATTATTATTATTTTTTTTACGTGCCAGCCTATAGCGCCGGTAGGCTTTCTTGATGGGCCTGTATGGTAGTTGGCCCCAGCCCGTCATGGAGCAGGCAAGTGCTTTATAGTGGCGCCATCTTTTCTTGGAGAATAGGGGAGAGTAGGAATGGGAGGGGCTTTGAGGTACTGGGAGAGAGTGGAGAGGTAGTGGAAGAGGGTGATTGGGAATGGGAGGGGTGAAGAAGGGGTTTGGGAGAGCATAAGGAGAGAGAGTGGGAATGAGTAGGCATGGGAAGTGCAGAAGAAAGAAGAGGAAAGAGAGTTATATGATGGAATTTGAGGGAGAGGAGAGGTAGTGGAAGAGGGCGAGAGGGAATGGGAAGGAGTGAAGGAAGGGTTTGGGAGATTATAAGGGGAGAGTGGGAATTAGTAGGCATATGAAATGAAAGAGATAAAAAAGGAAAAATTGAAATGTTGGAATATGAGGGAAGAAAAGAGAAAGACCGGGTAGAAGGAGAGGAAGAGGGTGAGAGGGAATGGGAGGGAGTGAAGGAAGGGTTTGGGAGAACATAAAGGAAGAGAGTGGGAATGGCTAGGCATGGGAAGCGAAGAAGAAAGAAGAGGAAAGAAAGTTAAATGATGGAATATGAGGGAAGGAAAGGGGAAGAGCCAGTAGAGTGAGAGGAGGAGAGTGGGAGGACTGAAGGAAGGGTTTGGAGGAGTAAGGAATGGGAGAGTGGAAATGGATAGGCCACGGAAATGAAGGATAAAGAAGAGGGAAAAAAATGAATTGTTGGAAAATGAAGGAAGGAAATGAGGAAAAAAAGGAGAAAGAAAAGGAATGGAAAAAGGAAGGAAAGGAATATGAAGGAGAAAGGAAAACAAGAGAAAAAACAAAATAAAGAAGAAAGAAAAGGAAAAGGAAAGATAGAAAATTAAAGAAGAAGAAAAGAAAAAATAGGAATATAGAAAAATAATGAAAAGGAAAAAAGGTGAAGGAAAAAGGAGGAGAGAGGAGGAAATAAGAAAGGAAAGAACACGAAAGGGATTGAAGAAGGAGGAGAAGGAGGAGGAGGAGGAGGAGGAGGGAGAGGAAGGAAGGAAGAAAAGAGAAAAGACGAAATGAAGGAAGGTAGAAGAGGAAAGGCAAGGAAGAGAAGAAAGTAGACGAGGTAGAAAAAAAAGAGAAACCCAGAAAAAAAGGAAAAGGAATTGAAGGAAGGAAGAAACTTGAAGAAGGAAAAAGAAGGAAAAATGGAGTGAAATGAAGACACAAAAGGCAAGAAAAAAAAGAAGAAAAAGAAACATGAAAGAAAGATGGGAAAAAGAAGAGAAGAAGAAGGAAGAAAGGAAAGAAAGAAAGAAAGAAAACATTAAGACCAAAGCAGACAGAAAAAGAAAAAGAAAAAATAAGATACAGGAGAAAGGGAGACAAAGAAAAAAACAGGGTGAAGAGAGAAAACATAGAGAAGGGAGGAATGTAGGGTGAACAGGGTGACACGGTGTGAGGCAGGGGTTGGGGAGGGGTGTTATGAGGGCAGGGTGGCATGTGTAATAGGAAGAGAGGGAAAGCACACGGCCACCTGCACTCCTCCATCTGCGTGAGGCTACTGTGTGTGTGTGTGTGTGTCAGCTGTTTGATCACACCTTGTCTTCCTTTTTTTCTTCCTTGCTTTCTCTTTCTGTTTGTTTACTAGTTTACTTTGTTTTGTTTTGTATTTGTTTGTTTATCATTGTTTGCCTTCGTTTTTGTTTCCTTCCTATTACGTCATTTTATTCCTGTTATTTTTTTCATTGTTTCCTTCCTGATTTTTCTCTCCTTTCTTTTCTTTCCTTCATATTTCCTTCCTTCTTTTCCCGTTCCTTGCTCCTTCTCTTCTTTTCCTTTTACTCTTAGTTTATTGAATGAATGAAATAGAAAAAATAAGGGAAGAAGATCGAACACACACACACACACACACACACACACACACACACACACACACAAGAGGAAGGAAGGGGAAGAAAGAAAGAAAGACAGACAGGCAGACAGAAATAAATACACACACAATAAATAAATATAGAACACTGATAAATAAGAAATAAGACTAAAGAGAGAGAGAGAGAGAGAGAGAGAGAGAGAGAGAGAGAGAGAGAGAGAGAGAGAGAGAGAGAGAGAGAGAGAGAGAGAAGAGAATAGTTTCCTTTATTTACTCCTTATTGTTTTAACCTTCCTCCTCCTCCTCCTCATCCTCCTTCTCCTCCTCCTCTTGGTGTTAATAGTTCAAAATTAGCACGAGTCGTCTTAGGTTACTGATATTTGTCCTTTCTTTCTCTCTCTCTTCTCTTTCTCTTTGATTATTAATGGCGTTGTTTGTTTACTAGTAGAGTAGGAGGATTTATTTATTTGAGGAGGGGAGGAAGAAAAGGTTCGTTAAGTTTTGTTGTTGAGAAATTTGTTCTTTTGAGGCGTATAATGTTATGAATGGTTCTCTCTCTCTCTCTCTCTCTCTCTCTCTCTCTCCATTAAATCCTCACAGTGAAAAAAGGCGAGAGGAGGAGAAAGAAGGGAATGGAAGGAGGAGGAACAAGAATGAGGGAAGAGAGAAATCAAGAAAAGGAGGAGGAGGAGGAGGAGAAGGAAAAGGCGAGAGGATTAGAAAGAAGGGAATGGAAGAAGAAGGAGGAACAAGAATGAGGAAAGAGAGAAATCAAGAAAAGGAGGAGGAGGAGGAGAAGGAAAAGGCGAGAGGAGGAGAAAGAAGGGAATGGAATAAGAAGGAACAAGAATGAGGGGAAGGGAGGAATAAGAGGAGGAGGAGGAGGAGGTAACCAGGTGTGTTTCTGGAAGCCTCACTTGCTGTGCTCCCCTCCGTGCCACCTGGAAGAGGAGGAGGAGGAGGAGGAGGAAGGAGGAGGAGGAGGAGGAGGAGGAGGAGGAAGGAGAAATGGAGAAGTCTTGATCTGGATTGTAGTAATTTTTTTGTTGCTGTTTTCTGCTCCTGTTCTTGTTGTTTGTTTTACTGTTTTTATTTGTTATTTCTTTCTTCTTTTCTTTGTTCTTTTTTTTTTCTTTTTTTTCTTTCATTCTTTTACTCGTTCGTTCGTTCGTTTGTTTGTTCGTCAATTACTTCCTTCTTTTCCCTCCTTTCTTTCTTTCTCCCTTCTTTCATTCATTCATTCAATCATTCCACTCTCTCTCTCTCTCTCTCTCTCTCTCTCTCTCTCTCTCTCTCTCTCTCTCTCTCTCTCTCTGTGTGTGTGTGTGTGTGTGTGTGTGTGTGCGTGTACCTGAACTAATTAATTGCCTCCTAATTAATCGCTGGCCAGGTGAGTCAAGTGATTATGCTAATTAATGGCGCGGAGCAAACAAGAGTAAACAACAACAACAACAACAACAACAACAACAACAACAACAACAACAACAACAGTAACAACAACAACTTCAACTACCGCTCCTTCATCTCCTCCTTCTACTACTACTACTACTACTACTACTACTACTACTTCTACTACTACTGCTGCTACTACTACTACTACTACTACTACTACTACTACTACTACTACTGCAAACAGACAAACAAACTTATTAACCACCATATCAGTATCAGGTTACAAAGTCTACTCTCTCTCTCTCTCTCTCTCTCTCTCTCTCTCTCTCTCTCTCTCTCTCTCTCTCTCTCTCTCTCTCTCTCGTCCCAATAGGTCATGAAAACAAATAAAAAGTAATAAATTGGGGAGAGGAAGAGGAGGAGGAGGAGGAGGAGGAGGAGGAGGAGGAGGCAGTGGTATGGTGTCTGATATGGCGTTCCCATGCTTCCTCTTCCTCCTTCCTCCTCCTTCCTTCCTTCCTTCCCTCCTCCCTTGCACGACAGCTGCCTTCCGTCACCACGTGTTTGGAAGAGGGGAGAAGAAGAGGAGGAGGGGAGAGATGGAGAGGAAGAGAGAGAGTGGAAGAGGATAGAGATGGAGGAAGGAGGAATAGGCAATGGATAAAAAATAAAGAAGGAAAAGGAGGAGGAGGAAGAGGGGAGAGATGGAGAGGAAGAGAGAGAGAGTGGAAGAGGATAGAGAGGAAGTAGGAATAGGCAATAGATAAAAAATAGAGAAGGAAAAGGAGGAGTAGGAAGAGGAGGAGGAGGAGGAGGAGAAGAAGCAGAGAGAGGAGGAGGATGTGGTTTAAAGACGTAGAAGATAGGAGGAGGAAGAGGAGTACGAGGATTAAGTGTTTGAGGAATAACAACAACAAAAAAAACAGGAAGAGAAAGAGGAAGAAGAGGATGAAAAAAGAAGAAAAATAATTAGTCACAAAAAATAATTAATCGTGTGAATGGAGCGAAAAGGAAACCAAATAAAAAGAGAAGCGATGTTAAGAAATTTAGCAGAGAAAGTAAAGAGAAGAGAAGGAAGAGAGGAAGGAAGGAAGGAAGGAAGGAAGGGAGAAGGGGAGGACGAAAGAAAGAAAGAAAGAAAGGAAGGAAGGAAGGAAGGGAGAAAGGGAGGAAGAAAGAAAGAAAGAAAGAAAGGAAGGAAGGAAGGAAGGAAGGGAGAAGGGGAGGAAGAAAGAAAGAAAGGAAGGAAGGAAGGAAGAAAGGAAGGACGGAACGAAGGAGGAAAGAAGGAAAGGGATATGAAAGTGAAGGAAAACTATCATCATCATCATCATCATCATCATCATCATCATTTTCGAAGTTTAAATAAAAAAAAAGAAAATAAGCAAAGAAGGAAAAGGGGAAAACTGAATGGAAAGAGACAGCGAAAAAAAAAAAAAAGAATATGCAGGAAATTAGAGAAAGCAATATTTAATACTATCATCACATTCCCTCCCTCCCTCCCTCTTCCATAGCACCACATAACACCTTCCTACCTCCCCTTCCCCTCCCCTCCCCCCCCCCCTCTCCCCTCCCCCCTTGGTGTTCTAATTAAATGGGAAGGGTAGCGGGGTTCGAACTGGCCAGATGGGAAGTTCGTTATGTAGGCAGGTGGGTATGAGGGAACAGAGGGAAGAAGGGGGGGAGGAGGGAGGGAAGAAGAGGGGGAGGGAGGGGAGAGGGGAGAGAAGCCGGGTGTGAGTACAGAGTTGGAGGAGGAGGAGGAGGAGGAGGGGAAACAGAGGAAGGAAGGGGAAGAGGTTAAGAGAAGGTAAAGGAAGGAAGGCCCGGTGTGTGTGTGTGTGTGTGTGTGTGTGTGTGTGTGTGTGTGTGTGTGTGTGTGTGTTACTGTGTGTCTGTGTGTGTGTGTGTGTGTGTGTGTGTGTGTGTGTGTGTGTGTGTGTGTGTGTGTTTCTCTGTGTATATGTTTGTGTGTGTGTGGTTATGACGATCTCTCTCTCTCTCTCTCATTTTTTCCTCCAATATGAGAATCCTCCTCCGCTTATTACGTCTCTCTCATTCCTTTCCCTCCCTCCCTCCCTTCTTCCCTCCCTCCTTCCTTCCTTCCTTCCTCCTTTCCTTCCAGGTGGGACCTTGAGAGGAATGCGAAAGGTATGCAGTGTTTCTCCTCCCTCCCTCCCTTCTTTCCTCCCTTCCTCTTTCTCTCCCCTCTTTCCAGCCCTCCCTCCCTCCCTTCCTTCCCTTCTTTTCCCCTCCATTCTTTCTTTCCAGTTTTCATTATTCTCTCTCTCTCTCTCTATCTGTCTATCTGCTTTTCCTTCATTTTTTCTGGCTATTTTTTTTTCGTTCTCCATGTTTTTTTTATTTTTTTCATTAACAGTTATTATCGTCTCTCTCTCTCTCGTGATAAATCTTGTGGAATAAAAGAAAATTAAAGGAAGAAAGCAGGAAGCAGTTTCTTTTTTTCTCTCATATTTCTCAAGTATTATTCTCTCCTCAAATGACCTCGGGTGTGTATAATTGTTTCCGTGTATGTGTAAATGTGTGTCTGAAGTTTTCTTGTGTGATTAGTTTTTTTTTTTTTCTTCTCTTGCCTTTACTGTATTTGTTTTTATCTCCTTTTCTCTTTCTTCAGCGGAGGGAGGAAGAACGAGACAGGAGGAAGATGAAGGGGAGGAGGAAAGGAATGAAGAAGAAGAGGAAGAAGAAGAAGAAGAAGAAGAAGAAGAGGAAAGTATGGTGAGTATACATATATATTATTTTTACTACTACTACTACTACTACTACTAACTACTACTACTACTGCTACTACTACTACTACGGTTTGTGTGTGTGTGTGTGTGTGTGTGTGTGTGTGTGTGTGTGTGTGGTTATGGCGATTCTATATACTAGTACTGTTATGACGAATATCTTTTGTTTTATTTTACTATTTGCGGTCAAGAAATCGAAAGAGGTGGAGGAGAAGGAGGAAGGAGTGTTGTCAAATATGAAAACTATATATATTTTCAAGTTTATTTATTTTTATTTTATTTTTTGTTATCTCTCTCTCTCTCTCTCTCTCTCTCTCTCCCTCCCTTCCTTCCTTCCTTCCTTCCTTCCTGTTACCCTTCTTTCCCCTCCCTATTCTTGTGGGTCTTCTGATAAGGGGAGGGGAAAGAGGGGATTAAGAGAGAGAGAGAGAGAGAGAGAGAGAGAGAGAGAGAGAGAGAGAGAGAGAGAGAGAGAGAGGGCAAGAAGGGATGAAAAGAAAGAGGAAATATATAAGAAAATGGAAAGATATAGAAGAAAGGAAGGAAGGAAAAAGGAAAAGAGGAAGGAAAGAAAAGGGAAAGGAATTAAAGCAAGGGAGGGAGAGTGGGAGGAGGAAAGAAAAAAAAGAAAGAAAGGAAAACTAAGAAGGGATAAAAGAATAATTAAGTAAAGGAAGGAAAGCAGGAAGCAATCAACCACACACACACACACACACACACACACACACACACACACACACACACACACACACACACACACACACACACACAGCTTGGAAACAGACAGGAAACATCAGTAGCAACAAGAAGGAGGAAGAGGAAAAGGAAGAGGAGGAGGAGGAGGAGCCCAGCTGGGACGGAAATGTGAGCGTTCCAGCTGTGTCTTCCTTCCTACCACCTTGTTCCTCCTCCTCCTCCTCCTCCTCCTCCTCCTCCTCCTCCTCCTCCTCCTTCGTCTTCTCATTTCCTTCCTCGCGCTCTTCTTCCGCATGTTACCAATTTTTTTTCACTTCACTTATTCTTATTATGCTATTTTGTGGTCTGTCTGTCTGTCTGTCTGTCTGTCTGTCTGTCTTTTTGCGTCGCTGTTAAATGTCCGTGTCTGTCTGTCTGTGTGTTTGTTTGTTTGTGTGTTTCTGTGTGTGTGTGTGTGTGTGTGTGTGTGTGTGTGTGTGTGTGTCATTATCAATCTATGTATGTATCAATATAAAAATATATAAAAACACACACACACACACACACACACACACACACGCACGCGCACACACACTCATGCATGCAGACAGATGCTTTACTTCCGGGCAGGTGAGAACAAATTAAGACAGAGAGAGAGAGAGAGAGAGAGAGAGAGAGAGAGAGAATCCTCTCTCTCTCTCTCTCTCTCTCTCTCTCTCTCTATCAATCTATCTATCTCAGTCCTTCCTTCTCCACCTCTCCTCCTTCCCCTTCAACTCCTCCCTATTAGCAGCAAAAGAAGAAGGAAGGGAAGGGGAAGGAAAAGAAAGGGGGAGGTAAAGGAAGGGAAGGGGAAGGTAGGGAAGAGGGGAGGCAAAGGGAAGCAAGGGGCAAGAAGTCAACTGGGGAGTCTTTTGTGTCCGTGGGAATCTCTTTGGCATGGGAGCCTTGGAAGGGGAGGGAGAGAGAGAGGGCGCCCCGCTGGCAGGGTGTAGGGAGGAATCTGTGGGCAGGGTTTGGTAGTGAAGATAGGGTGGAAGGGAGGCTTGGGACCACTCTTGGGACATAGGGACTGGAGAAGAGGATGGGAGGGGCTTTTTCTTTTTTTCTTTTTTTTTCTCTACTTTCTTCCTTGGTTTCCTTCATCTGTCTTATTTTTCTTCTCTGTCTATTCCCTGTTTGCCTGTCTCTGTCTGTCTACCTATCTGGCAATATATGTCTGTCTACGGTGGCTTAGAATACAATACCCAAAAAGAGAGAGAGAGAGAGAGAGAGAGACAGAGTGTGATATTACCATCTCAAAAGTGAAAGAAATCAGGTTACCAATTAGTTAACTATTTCATTACGCAATTACTCGTTAGGTTAGTCATTTAGTAGTTTCTTCATATAGTTAATTAATATGTTAGACAGTTCATTAGATTGCTAGTCAGGTGAAGTGGATTGGTAGTGAGGTAATTAGTTTGTTTGTTAGGTAATTAGGTCGAGTTGATGAATTAGTCGGTTTGTCAGTTTGTTTATTAGCCAAGTTAGGATATTATTCAGTTAATTAGTTCACCATCATTCAGTTAATTGTTTAGTTGCTTGAAAGAAAACAAAACAAATAAGAAAAAAAAAGCATTCTTTACACAACAAAATACTTCTAACCAAGCATTAACACTCACTAACAACAATAAATTCTTTCCTCAACAACATTCTAACATCAACCAACACTCACGAAAAAAAAAAAAAAAACTGTGCTCACCAGGGCTCGAACCTGGGACCTTCTGTGTGTTAGACAGATGTGATAACCACTACACCATGAGCACATGAGATACCTCGGCAGACGAGGAGAAAATGAAGAGAGAGTGGAGGGGAGACTTGAGAGAAGGGAGAAGGAAGGACGAAAATAGCGAAAGAGGAAGGAGAGGGAAAGATAGACTGTATTGAGGTAGAAAGGAATATGTTAGCTAAAGATGAAGTTGAGGAAGAGGAGGAGGAGGAGAGGGGGGACTTGAGAGAAGGGAGAAGGAAGGAAGAAAATAGCGAAAGAGAAGAGGAAGGAGAGGGAAAGATAGACTGTATTGAGGTAGAAAGGAATATGTTAGCTAAAGATGAAGTTGAGGAAGAGGAGGAGGAGGAGAGGGGGGACTTGAGAGAAGGGAGAAGGAAGAAAAATAATAGGAAGGAGAGGGAAAAATAGGTTAAAATGAGGTAGAAAGGAATATGTCAACTAAAGATGAAGTTGAGGAAGAAGAGGAGGAGGAGAGGGGGGACTTGAGAGAAGGGAGAAGGAAGTGAACAGTGAAAGAGAAGAGGAAGGAGAGGGAAAAATTGATTAAAATGAGGTAGAAAGGAATATGTTAACTAAAGATGAAATTGAGGAAGAGGAGGAGGAGGAAGAGAGGGAGGACTTGAGAGAAAGGAGAGAAGTAGAATGTCTAAGATAACAGGAATGAGAGAAAAGAAGACTAAGATGATGATGTAAGGAATATATTTACGAAGAGATAGAGGAAAAGGAGGTAGAGGAGGACTTGAGAGAAAGGAGAGGAGGAGAAGTAGAATGTATAAAATAAAAGGAAGAAGAGAAAAAAAGACTGAGATGATGATGTAAGGAATATATTTATGAAGAGACAGAGGAGAAGGAGAAGGAGGTAGAGGAGGACAAATAGAAAGGGGTAACTTGACCAAAGGAAGAAGAAACGAAATAAAACGCAAAAGAGAATAATGAGAGACAGAAAGGAAGATCGTGTTGAGGGAAGAAGAGATGTGATAAAGAAGAGGTAGAGAATGAGGTTGAAGAAGAGGAGAAAGGGAACTTGAACGAAGGAAGAAGAACCGAAATAAAACGTAAAAGAGAATTAGGAGAGACAGAAAGTAAGATCACATTGAGGGAAGAAGAGATGTGATAAAGAAGAGGTAGAGAATGAGGTTGAAGAAGAGGAGAAAGGGAACTTGAACGAAGGAAGAAGAACCGAAATAAAACGTAAAAGAGAATTAGGAGAGACAGAAAATAAGATCATATCGAGGGAAGAAGAGATGTGATAAAGAAGAGGTAGAGAATGAGGTTGAGAGAGAGGAGAAAGGGAACTGAAGCAAAGAAAGAGAAAAAAAGTAAAAAAAGAGAAAATAGGAAGGAGGGAGAGAGGAAGAAAAAGGATATGATAATGTTGGAAGGAGTATGATAAAGAAGAGGAGGAAGAGGAGTAACAAAAAATCATCATCATTATCATCACCATCATCATCGTATATCAAAAGAAGAAAGGGAGGGAGGAAGGAAAGAAGAAAGGGAGGGGTTGGAGGAGAAAAGGAAGAAGGAGAGAAGGGAGAGAAGGGTGGGGATGCCTCATTATAACTGTTTGCCTCCTCCTCCTCCTCCTCCTCCTCCTCCTCCTCTTCTTCCTCCTCTTTACATACATAAAACTCGTATACCTAACATACATACACACAAAAGTCAACCCTCTATCTCCTCCTCCTCCTCCTCCTCCTCTTCTTCCTCCTCTTTACATACATAAAACTCGTATACCTAACATACATACACACAAAGTCAACCCTCCATCTCCTCCTCCTCCTCCTCCTCCTCCTCCTCCTCTTCCATGTTGGTCAGTCTCTCTCTTTGACCGCTGTCCCTTCCTTCCTTTCTTCCTTCTTTCTCCTCTTCCTTTTTTTCCTTCCCTTCCCTTTGATGCATTGATGGACCGCCCTATTAACACACACACACACACACACACACACACACACACACACGCACACACACACACACACACACACACATATACACACACACACACAGATTCATGTATGCAGGTCAGACGCACACACATTTCCAGACGTTCAAATCTGTGTGTGTGTGTGTGTGTGTGTGTACATCGAGGGAACGAAAGCATGTCCACATACGCATAGATCTGTATCAACACACACACACACACACACACACACACACACACACACACACACACACACACACACACACACACACGAGTTTGATTATCTCTCTCTCTCTCAACGCGATGTACATGACTTTTACGCCGCACTTTAGTTTAACATAAAAAACAGTTTAAAGTAAGCACAGTGTTGTATATATTTGTGTGTTTGTTTGTTTGTGTATTTGTTTGT